>NC_133309.1:1323258-1623258 GCF_012295235.1 Primulina huaijiensis | reverse complement strand
CTGCTGGACAGGTTCCAGTGTCAATTGCTGACTTAGGAGGCACGGAGATTGATTTGAGATTCGCTAGTCCGAAAGAAGGACGTCTCTTTGTCATTGTTGCTCCTGTTCTGAGATTTGCAGATAGTGGGTTTTACTTCCAAGAATGTTTCGCCTGCATATATATTTTTATGCTTTCAATTTAAGGAGAGAATTTTCATTAAGAACTTTCAAAAGAATCCTAATTTGGTTGCCCTATAATCTCCAGATCTCGGTGATCATGCAACCATAGAAGCTATAGGGAGTCCAGAGAAGGTTATTAACGCATTCGGGCCAGAAGTTATTGGAGAGAATGTTGAAGGAAAGGTTTTAAGTTCTGCGGTTGTTGAACACTCGGGAAGAAAGTATTACCAGTTCGAGTTAGAGCCGCCCCATGTTCTAATCACAGCAACAGCTGCAGGAAATCGACTATACTTGTTCAGCGTCACTGGAAATGGTAAAGAATAAATTTCAGGCCTCGCATAATTGATTACAACTTTCAACAAGAATCTTACTAAATCACGTATGTATATTTCTTCAGGGCTTCAATGGAAGAGATATTACAAGGACTTGAAACAAATATCCGACTCTTTTCGGGTAATCTAGTGGAATTACCATAAGATATTGGGGAATGTATTAGTCTTGTGTATGACTTGTATTCCATCTACCGATATTGTTTAGTGCACAAGAGATTCAACCTCTAGTTTTGTTCCTAATTACATACAGTTATTGGCCTGAGATAACATGCATTTCGGGTAGAGTCTACTTTTAGTATTACAACGCTATGAGTGTTTTTTTTTTAATTGTTCCTACCTTTCTTGGGCGTGGCGAACTTCTTCCCAGTTCACATCAGAAACGGCACCACCAAATTACCGTCAGATGTTCCCCATATGCTGAAGCCCTTGAGTTATAATCTTTACGTGATTGCGCTGCATCCAGGTATTATATCTGACCCTTTATCAGCAAATACAGCTCGCAACCGTTCAGCTGCCTCCCATCTTTCACAAGCTGCATATATATTCGCCAACACCAGATAATGACCATTATCATTGGAACGGTAATCAGAATTCAGCTTGCCAACCAACTCTAGCACCTTGTCTGCCATGACTGCGTCGGAGTGAATTTGACATGCCCCAAGAAGTGACCCTAGAACTGTGTCATTTGGCAATACAGGCATCCCCTCAACCAAGTCCATAGCTTCTTGTAGTTTCCCTGCCCGTCCAAGCATATGAACCACACAACCATAATGCTTTGTGTTGGCTGTCAATCCATATTGCTCCATCTTAGAGAATACTGCTAAACCTTCTTCCACTAAACCTCCATGTGCACAAGCAGATAAAACAGAGAGAATTGTCACACCATCAGCTTTTATACCAGACTTCTCCATTCTCATGAAGAATTCGAGAGCCTCCTTACAATGACCGTGAATGGAAAATCCCGCGATCAAAGAATTCCAAGTGGCGTAGTTTTTCGATGGAATCCCTTCAAAGATCAATCTTGCATTCCCTAAATCTCCACATTTCGCATACATGTCAACCAATCCATTGACAACATACTCATTCAAATCAATCCCTTTCTGCACTATCATCTCATGGATTTCTTTACCCACTTCAAGCATTCCTGACTGAGCACAAACAGATAAAACACTCACTACTGTTACTTCATCGGGTTTGATTCCTTCCGCTCCCATGTTCATGAAAGCATCCAATGCCTCGGCGCACATCCCATTCTGTGCATAGCCAGCAATCAAAGTGTTCCAGCACACCAAATTCCTCGAGAACATCCGATCAAAAAACCCTTTCCCCTTCACCACATCCCCTTTCCTGAAATACCCAGAAATGATCACAGAGCAGACGTAAAAGTTCCGCTCCGGCATCACCTCAAACACTTCTTCTGCAGCCTCCATATCCCCATTCCTAACATACCCATCGACCATCACTGTCCATGTGACTACATTTTTCAACCCCTCAGGCACACTCTCAAAAACTCGCCTCGCCATTGCCACATCCCCATTCTTTGCGTAGCCACCAATCATCTCATTCCATGTCGCTGACGTCCTTCCCTCCATTGTCTCAAACAAACCTAACGCAGATCCCATATCACCATTCCTAACATACCCACCAATCATCGCATTCCAAGTGACCACGTTTCTCTCAGGCATATAGTCAAACACCTTCCGGGAACTCACGATATCACCACACTTGCCGTACATGTCAACCAAGGAAGTCCCCACCATTACATCCCCTTCAACTCCAGATTTTATGGATTCGCAATGCATCTCCGTCCCAAAACGATGATTGAAAAGGGAAGCGCAGGCTTTGAGAACCGAAGGGATGGAATCCAACCCAATGCTGCCATTACCATGGTTCCGAGAGTATATCAAGATTGCTGATTCGGGTTTCTTCTGTTCAACGCAGTTTCTTATGCTGTAAAACCAACTTGATGATAGATTTTGAAGTTCAAATGCTTGAGATTCGATTATTTCTTTTGATGCAACTGTAGTTTTCATATCAGTTACGTGGGCTCAAGATCAGCGGTTATACTAAAATTAGGAAACTCCTATTCAGTCCACCATCCATTTTTTGTTTTTCAAGTGTCTTGAGTTACTTTGTTTTTCTTGATTTGTCCAGAATAAGCATGTGATCCAAATACAATTCTGTGTATCGAGTTAGTAATTCATTTTATATATTAGTTGTCATGACATACATAAAAAAAACTCTTGTGAGACCGTCTTATAGTGCAATTTTGTTGGATATATATCCAACCTGATCTGATTCATGAAAAACTATTATATTTTATGTTAAAAGTATTCATTTTCGTTTTAAATATGGATCGAATTAATATACTTCACATAAATATATCAGTGAAACCGTCTTACAATATGAATCGGATTAATCTACTTTACATGTATAGCAAGAAGTTGCATCAACCTTTATCAACAATGAAGCGGGAAAAAATGGAAGATGATGACTGAACTCCTTGATCGACAAGTGTTAGGTGTAATACGATTGACCATAACGAAAAATGTGGCACATAGCGTGGCGGAGGCACAAACCACAAAAAGAGATGATGTTCATTTATAGGACATGTACGAGAAACCATCAACAACTAACAAAGTACATCTCATGAAAAAGTTATTCAACTTGAAAATTGGAGAAGGTACTTCGGTGGCTAAACACATCAATGAGTTCAACAAGATTGCTTCTCAGCTAACTTAAGTTGAAATTAATTTGATGATGAGATTCGTGCATTTATTTGTTTGGCGGCTTTACCAAATATTTGAAAACCAACATAGGCAGCGGTTAGCAACTCTGTCGGAAAAAAAGCCATTATTCAATGTTAGATATCAAATTTTTGCTGAAGAAGTTCACATGATGGATTCGGGTGAAGGAACATCATCTAGATCTGCTCTAATTCTCGAGAACATATAAAGGGGTAGGAGTGGCGAAAAAAGTTCTAAAGATAGCGTGGCAGGTTTAAGTCAAGAAATGGAAAAGACAAAGCATCTTTAAAAAGAATTTGAAGTGATGGAGTTGTGGTGAAACTGGTCACTTGATAAAGAACTGTAAATCAACAACGAATAATGCAAATGATGTTACCGAGGAGATGCATGATGCTCTATTACTATCCATGGAAAGCCCTGTTGATTATTGGGTTATGGACTTAGGAGCTTCGTTTAATATCACGGGTAATCGTGATATATTCGATAATTACTTTGCTGGATATTACGAAAAAATTTTCCTGGCTGATGGAAAACATTTGAAAATAGTTGGTATGGGTGATGTCCGGATAAAGAAGGTCAAAATGTGAACTTGGTGATGGTTCTTGGAAAGTAAATAAATGAGTCATGATTGCTGTTCGTAGAAAGAAAACTGAAACATTGTTTATGATTTCCAGTTGCAAAGATACTCTAGCAGATGTGGATGTTGGAGCTAATTCAAGTCTATGACATCATATACATAGCGCATGCAGTAAGAGTTCTGAGCATATTTATGAGCAATCCAGGTAAACAACATTGTGAAGCAGTTAATCTAACATGAATTTAGTAATGTGCATATTTAATATTTAATAAATTATAATCAAAATTATGTATATTTACAATAAAAATTACTATTTTTCATGAGTAATCCAAATTAAATATTTGTATCACAAAATTGATCAATGAGATCGTCTCACATGAGTTTTATGATATAAATATATATCATGCAAAGGTATTGATCCATGCGCCGACCTAAGTCTACGATAACGGGTTATTTTCCTAAGATAGCCAGAAGTTGATGACATTTTTTTGAAGTTTTTATCTTAAATCTATAAATATAACTTAAATACATTTATATATTTCCTAAAGTATCCAAAACTGCTCAAGTAAAATGACATAAACATCTTTAAAAAAAAAATTCAGATAATGAGAGAGTCATACATCTACTTGGATACAAAGAACTCCCTATATCATGCAAAGGTATCAACACATACATATGCATTGCAGATTTGGGCTTCAAAGAAACTTTTGTTTACAAAGTTATGCAAACAAATTAAACTTCATTCTTCAAAAAAGCAACTTATTTAAAGTTCGATTCAGGCTCGAGCCTGTTTATAGTACGCTAATATTCCTTGTATAGTTACGAGTTACGAAATTTATTTCGAAGTAAAATATATAAATATGCAACAAAATTTTTTTCCAAAAAAGAAATACTTGTTTAATCAGCATACTACATACCTAGTTGGGGAATGTAGACATTCCTCATTGATTACATTACACCAAAAAAATTGTAAGGATATGGATGGAACCTAGTACATTTAATGCAATAACTAAAATTGTGAGTTTTTTTTTCTTTTTTACATATTTAATATATTTTTGGGATTCTATAAACATAAGTCATCCTTCACCGCTTGGTTAAACCAAGGAAACTCAGTTCTTTTCTATAATTTTCTTGAAAGACTTAATTCTATTTTGTGCTTTAATCCAAGCTGAAAAATGAGTAAAGGCCATGCTCTTCATCTGGCATTTGGGGTTTTTGGTATGTTTAATAATTAGTTTTAAATTTGTAATATTCAAAATTTTAGATTGCATGCCTTTATTATTTTTTCTCTTGATCAAATCCATCTACTTGTAATCATGGTTAGCCGGAACGGCCATCGAGGTGGCGTGATCCACTGGAGTGATCATTTCGGCCGTTCCGTGACTGTTCCTGCGTATCATGAGTTTATATCACTTCCTTTCGAAGCTTGTAATCTTTGTTTGTAAAAATATAAAAAAATTTCTTTGATTTTCTTGAAACATTTCTTCTTTTGTTGACTTGAAAATTGAAGTTTTTTCAACTTTATTTTTTTTTTTATAAAAAATAAATAGTGGTCAATATATTTTATGTTTCCCTTTCTAGTGTGCATGCATGCATTGCCATATATTGAATCCATTTCTTGATCACTTAAGTTATATTTATATATTTTTTTGGCATTTTAATTTATTTGATTTGATTAATTTTTATCTTGCGTCGAAACTAATTAATTTGCAGGAAATGCTGCTGGTTTGTTTTTGTTCCTGTCGCCAGCGTAAGAATTACATATAAAATATAAATGATTTTTTTATATTTAATTAAGAATATATTATAGAAATAATAATTTCTTGAAAATTTGAACTTGTGCATGCATGCAACTTATTTGAAGGATCACATTCAAGAGGATCATTGCAAGAAGATCGACTGAACAATTCTCAGGCATACCATATGTCATGGCCTTGCTTAACTGCTTGCTCGCAGCTTGGTAAATTTTCTTCTAACCAAAATAATAATACTTACTTTTTTTTTTTTATCATTGACGTATTCAAAAATTTAATCGATGAAATAGCGATAAAACGTGAATATTTTTTGGGAGATTTGTCCATTTGGCTCCAATCCCCTTTTTCCGCTCTTGATTACACGACAATATCGCATGCAGGACGACGGACAGACCGAGGAGTAATTAATCGCCCCTGACCTAAAAAATATTGTTTTTTTTAAAAAAATAATTTTCCTAAATATGAGATTTCACATTATATAAATTTCCGAGTTTTAGCTTCATCGTTATATATCTATTTCCTGATTCTACTACTAAATTTTGACAAATTGGTAGGTCGCCTTCTCTACTTGATTGATTAACTTACTCAAACGTGCTTGTCACGACTAAAATATATGATATGTCAATTATCACCAACTATAGTTTCATGATGATAAAACAACAACATTTAATTCTTTTTATATACTAAAACGAGCTTGTCACGACACTTGCGCAATCAAATACACGGGTCTGTCAATGTATAAGACACTTTATCAGAAGATGTAACTGATATTGAGGATATCGAGAAAACAATAATTACTTATACCGAGAGAATGACAAAAACAATAACCGTCTCTACATAGAAAGTATCAAAACTTGGTGTGTGGGTTGTTACATTATTTAAAATATATGATGTCAATTACCAGTACCGACTGTAGTTTCTGGTAAAACAAAAAAAAATAGTTAATCATTTTTATATTATAAAACAAGATTGTCACGACACTTTCAAGATCAAATATACCGGTCTATCGATGTATAAGGCATGTGTGAACATCAAATATCCGTATATGAAGATGTAATTGATAATTAGGATATTTATGATAAAACAACAAACATTCCATCCTTGAACAACATAACATATCTATACGTATGGCGAAACTACGCGCACATACTACTAAGATGTGTTGCCACACATGCATGCAGGTATGGTCTCCCTATGATATCAAAAGACAACCTTTTGGTGACCATAATAAATGGAACTGGTGCCATAATTGAGACAATTTATGTGCTGATTTTCCTCATATTTGCTCCCAAGAAGGAGAGGGCCAAGATTTGTGGGCTCTTCGCATGTGTTCTTGTTGTGTTCTCCGTCGTCGCCTCGACCTCGGTTCTTGCCTTCCCACATGACTGGAGGGTTAGGAAGCTGCTATGTGGCTTTGCTGCCTCGGTGTTCTCCATTGTCATGTATGCCTCTCCTTTGTCCGTCATGGTAAGATCGATCGATCGTCGAAATCGACATTAGTTAATGATTAGAAGGATTTGTCGAGTTCAAAATTACTTTTTATTTCTTTAATCTGCTCTATATATGTGCAAAAATATTTCTAAATTTATGAATTGGTAATATAAAATTTTTGGAATCATTAATTTGTGCAGAGGATGGTGGTACATACCAAGAGTGTGGAGTATATGCCTTTCTTCTTATCACTCTTTGTCTTCCTATGCGGTTCTTCTTGGTTTGTTTATGGCCTCATTGGAAAGGACCCTTTTCTTTTTGTGAGTTTAATTTATTTATTTATCATATGATCAAATATTATTATTATTTTTATACTCATTAAATCTAATGATTGTACATTTATATATGCAGGTGCCTAATGGATTTGGTTGTGCATTAGGTACAATGCAACTCATGTTATATGCCATTTTCCGTAAAAACGGACGTCGCCGGCGCGTCACAGAACCTAGCACTGATGGATCCTTGGACATACCTAGCATGGATGGATCCGTCGAAATGGAAATGGACGACAAACCTTATCAATCTGTGTGATCGACGACTGTAATTTCGTTGGGTGTTTGTGTGTCTGAAAACCTGGTTCTGTTTTTATTTTCTTTGTCTGGTTTTCTGTTTTCTATGTCATCCTTAATATCTTTAGTTTCATAGATCATGCGCGATAAAAAAAAAAAAAAAAAATANCTTCTTCTGATTTAATTAATAGTATTCTTCGAGAACATTTGTATTTATTTATAAAAGATTTAATTTTTAATCGTATTCAATATTATTTTTTTTAATTTTTGTTAAAAATAATAAAATAAAGACTAAAATGATTAATCAGGATAATCGCTATCCAACCAGGTCCAAACCCATTTTCGTCGGGTTTTTTTTGCCTCAAAGCTTCTCACATAATATGGTAAAAGGTTAATGAAAATTTAAAATTTTGGTCATATATATATATATATATATATGTATGTAATTTTGGCGTTATCAAATTTATATATTAGTCTTATATCTTTCAATTTTTGACATTTTTATTTTTATTTTTTCATTGGAAACACCGATATAGTGATAACACTACACACATCAACGTCACATATGTGATATATCAACATCATGTCATAAAAAAATGATTAAAATTACCAAATAAAAATAAAAAAAATAGCAGATTAAAACTAAAATTTGACAATTTTAAAAGTCAAAATTGTAAATAAACAAACCTACAAGACCTAAAATGTAATTTTTTCCACCTTAAATTTGGACATGGGAATTTCTCGATCAAGAATCCATGCAATCTAATCAATCGATATTAATAAAGAGTGAGTATCATGTGAGACCGTCTCATGGATCTTAATTTGTGGAACGGGTCAACCCTACAGATTTTCACAATAAAAAGTAATACTCTTAGCATAAAAAGTAATACTTTTTCATGAATGACCCAAATAAGAGACCCGTCTCACAAATACGACATGTGAGACCGTCTCACAAGAGACCTATTCTTGATTTATCTATTTCAAATTATTTTCGAATAAAAAAAAGGTGTGAGAAATAACTCATAGGTCAGTTTCTTCTTAATAATGTGGCCAAAAATTAACCTTGATATTTTTTTTGTTACTCGACACATGCGTTAATGCGTGTGCTTGGTCCGCTAGTATGTATCATAGGCAGATATTATTTTTATACCCATAAAAAACCAAGAAATCGAACGGTCGTCGATATAGGGTGCACCATATTGATATAGGCCGCATTACACATGATCCTAACTCAAAACAATATAATTATTTATAATATAGTGGAGATAATTAAATATCTTCTTTAGAACCACACAATGTAAGTGGCTGAGGGCCCTGCCTCTGTAGATACCTTTTAACGGCCGTTATCCATTTTGTCCCTTTTGTGTGTCATAATAACGGTCCTCCGTCAGTGGCAGTAAAGTATCGTACCTTCCATTCTATCTTAAATAAAATATTATAGTTTCTTTACAAAAATTGAGTTAAAGATTTAACGGAAAGATATTTTGTGAGATAATTTATTTTTTATGGATGATTGCGTTCTAAATATAAGAGAAGTCTCATAAAATTGATTCATAAGACCGTCTTACGAGAATTTTAATGAAAATTTAAATATCATCACTTAAATATAAAATTATATATCGCGTATGCATCTAAAAAAAGAAATTAAATATTCAAATTTGAAGTACTACAACGGATTCCAAGTTTTTTTTTATTATTGATATACGAGTATTAGTAAAATAAGAATGAATTTCAAATCTCGAATCTAAATTTTCTATATGATGCACTTTGAGAAATTGATTTGAAATAAATGAATTTTGATTATAGTTTTATTGTTTAAAATAAAATAATAGATAAAATTTTAAATTCACACATTACTTATTTACATATTAGTAATACAAAGTAGAATGAATTTCAAATTACATAATTATTGAGTAAACTTGAAATTAATCATGATTAATATAAAATACTATTTAAACATGTAATATGTGAATTTGAAGTTTGTAATTTTACTTATCTAAATAACAAAAAATACAAGTGAAATATATTTATTTGAAATACATCAATCTAAACACAATTTCAGATGGTTATCAATTGTACAAAATATGAATAAGAAGAGATGTAATGGTCAAGGGTATGTACATATGCATGCATGACTGACTTCGAAAGCACATAATATTATTATCATATATACATGTGATAAATATTGTTTGAGGCATCTTGTAGTAGAACCACTCGTTGTGTGCGTCTTTTATCATACGGTTTCAGAAATTTTTATTTATGATATCGGTCAACTCTGCTCATATTTATAACAATAAGTAATACTTTTGTCATAAAAATAATATTTTTTCATGGATGACTCAAACAAGAGATTCGTCTCAAAAAATTGACTAGTGAGACCGTCCCACAAAAGTTTTTTTGTGTAAAAAAATAAATAATACGAAAGTTCAATTATAGCTTTTATTTCTTTTTTTAAAAAAATGATACCTCATGGATGGGCTCACTAGGGTTAAGCTTTTATTCCTATAAATACTATGTTTTGGTATCTAATTTATTCGTTCACTATATTATTTTTCAGCAGCACCCTAAACTGCTCTCCACTATATACTCAGTCTCTGACTTGAGCGTCAGAGGGGCTACGCTGAGACACCCTCCTAGCCCCTTTGCTAGAATCGGACCTTAAATTTTCAGTGGATATCAAAAAAAGTTAAATATATTCATTAAACTGGATCAGATGAAATTACATCATAAATAAAAAGAAGGCGACGATATCATGATTTCCAAACCACGCATAAAACCAAATTTCATAACCTAAGTATGAGCAGTTTGATTCTTTGATCGACAAACAAAAGAATTGTTGGTCCCACTTACGGTAATTTGAGATAATAAAACCCGAAAATAAAGAATAAACTGGACACCGAGATTTACGTGGAAAACCCCTAAAAATTATTAGGGTCAAAACCACGGGCAAGATGAAAAGAATTTTCACTATAATATTTTGTGGTGTACAACTCACTCACTGTGTTTCCAAAGAGATCACACACTCTCTTAATACAGGAGAACAAACACCTCACAAATATTATAGAATGCTATAAGATGAGAGAAAACTCGAAGAAGGGATGATTTCAGAATGAAGGGGTGAGCTTTATTTATAGAGCCTCCTGTCAGTGTGAATACGCATTTTTTGACAGTGAATACGCGAACGTGCCGCAGGAAATTTCGTGGAAATATGAATACGCGTTTTTTGACAGTGAATACGCGTTAAAAAACGCGTATTCATATTTCCACGAAATTTCCTGCGGCACGTTTTTTTTCTTTCTCAAAGTATGCAATTCATATTTGCCAACTTTGGCCCCACATATTAACTTCTTTTGTCGACATTTCTCCCACTTGTAGATTTGATTGAGAATCAAACACATCTTCACACATCCTTTCAATCTTGTCATTACCTGCTGCTTACGTTTTCTCTAGGCCACTTGAGGATCTACACCACTCAAACTTATCAGTGTTCAATGGCTTGGTCAGAAAATCAGCTATGTTATCTTTTGTATGAATCTTCTGCATATCCACGCTTCCTTCTTCTACTACTTCCCGCACAAAGTGAAATTGTACTCCAATGTGTTTCGTCCTGGAATGAAAGGCTGGATTCCTTGCGATGTACAAGGCACTCTGACTGTCACAAAACAAAGGAACATTCTCTTGTTTGTGTTCGATCTCCTCCAATAACCTTTTAATCCATATTGCCTCCTTGCAACCTTGAGTAGCTGCCATGTATTCTGCCTCTGTTGTAGATAACGCCACAACTGTCTGCAGTTTTGAAACCCAGCTTACTGCTCCTCCTGCAAGTGTAAACACATAACCAGTAGTAGATTTCCTCTTATCAGGATCACCAGCATAATCTGAATCGACATAGCCCCTGAGTGTAAAATCCGATCCTCCATAACATAATGCAGCATTCGAGGTACCCTTAATGTATCTAAGGATCCTCTTAACAGTGCTCCAATGCTCTCGTCCAGGATTCGCCATATACCGACTAACTGCTCCCACTGCTTGAGCAATGTCCTGTCTTGTACAGATCATGGCGAACATCAAACTTCCCACTGCTGATGCATATGGTACTCGAGACATCTCAATCCTCTCTGCTTCACTGCTAGGACACATCTCGGAGGATAACTTGAAGTTAACAGGAAGAGGGGTCGAAATTGGCTTACTATCTTGCATGTTGAAGCGTTGCAAGACTTTCTTCAAATAATTTTTCTGGGAAAGCCAAATCTTTCTGTTACTTCTGTCTCGGTGAACTTGCATCCCTAGAATCTTGTTTGCTGGTCCCAAGTCCTTCATATCAAATTCCCTAGCCAACTGTGCCTTCAATCCTTGGACCTGATCTTTGTTGGGGCCTGCTACCAACATGTCGTCCACATACAACAGCAAAATGATATAATCATCACCAGACCTCTTGAAATACGTACAAGGGTCTGCACTCAGTCTGTTGTATCCAAGGCTCATGATATAGGAATCAAATCTCTTGTACCAACACCTCGGCGCCTGTTTGAGACCGTACAGAGATTTGTTCAACCTGCAAACCAAGTTCTCTTTGCCTTTTTCCGCAAAACCTTCTGGCTGGAGCATATAAATTTCTTCTTCAAGATCTCCATGAAGAAATGCTGTTTTCACATCTAGCTGTTCTAGATGTAGGTCAAACACCGCACACAATGCTAGAACTACTCTGACTGTTGTAAGTCGAACCACAGGAGAAAATATCTCATTGAAGTCAATGCCTTCTTTCTGAGCATACCCTTTTACCACCAATCTAGCACGATACCGCTCCACTTGGTTATTGTCATCACGCTTGATCTTATAGACCCATTTGTTTCCAATGTCTTTCCTCCCTCGTGGTAGTGTAACAAGATCCCAAGTTTGATTCCTGTCTAATGCTTCCAATTCTTCTTGCATTGCTATCATCCACAAGGATACATCCGAGATTTGAGTAGCCTCGTGGAAACTCGATGGCTCACCATCCTCTGATAATAGACAATATGCAATGTTACTTTCAGTGACATAATCTGAAAGCCAACCTGGTGGTCTTCTGTCTCGAGTTGACTGCCTCACATTGGAAACTTCAGACTCAACATGTTCTTGTTCTTCGTGCTCTGGTACTGCTATACAAGAAACTTGACCTTTGTCTGTCTTATTTTCCACCTGAAATACAATAGTTTCTGAATTCGGTGTGCCTTTGTCTCCCTTTACTTTATCTTCCTCGAAGATAACATCCCTGCTGATGACAAGCTTGTGAACAGTAGGATCCCACAAGCGAAACCCCTTTACTCCATCAGCATAACCCAAAAAGATACATTTTCTTGATTTTGAATCCAGCTTCGATCTTTCTTGCTCATTGTACAGAACGTACACAGGACTTCCAAATGTATGCAAATGAGAATAATCTGTCGGCTTCCCAGTCCACATCTCCATCGGAGTCTTCAGATCAATCGCCACTGAAGGAGAACGATTGATAATATAACAAGCGGTTCTGACTGCTTACGCCCAAAATGACTTGTCCAGACCCGCAGTCCTTAACATAGCTCTTTTTCTGTCCAACAAGGTTCTGTTCATCTGCTCTACCACTCCATTCTGTTGAGGTGTGTAAGCCGTCGTGAATTGTCTTTTGATGCCCTCATGTTGACAAAATGCATCAAACTCGTCACTGGTATATTCTCCTCCATTGTCAGTCCTCAAACACTTGATTTTCTTTTCTGAATCAAGTTCAACCCACATTTTGAAATCTTTGAAGATCTAGAAAGCATCTGATTTCTTCTTGATTGGATACACCCAACATCTCCTAGAGAAATCATCAATGAACGAGACAAAGTATCTCGCTCCTCCTAGGGATACAACCGGTGCTTGCCAAACATCCGAATGAATCAGCTCGAATATGCTTTTGCTCTTGGCAGTAGAAGTGCCAAACTTTAATCTGTGTTGTTTACTGATAACACAATGCTCACAAAAAGGTAATCGCACTTTTGTAAGTCCCGGCAGCAGCTTCCGTTCTGAGAGAATTTTCAACCCCAGTTCTGACATATACCCGAGCTTTCTATGCCATAACACTGTTAATTCTTCTCCTGAACCATTTGATGTAACATCTAGTTCTGCCTCTTTGTGTGTTTCTCCCAAAAGTACATACAGATTTGCAGCAACCTTTTCCGCCTTCATAACCACAAGCGCGCCTTTCACAATTTTCATGATCCCGTTCTCGATACGAGTTTTGCACCCGATGTTATCCAATTGCCTCAAGGACAAAAGATTTTTCGTCAGTCCCTTCACATATCGTACCTCCTGTATGGTGTGAATGGTGCCATCAAACATTTTAATTTTGATAGTACCGACCCCAGCAATTTCCAAGGCATGATCATTTCCCATGAATACAGATCCTCCTGAGACTGGTTCATAATGATCAAACAATGCTCTCCGAAACGTCATGTGCCACGTCGCTCCTGAATCCATAATCCATGTGTCATAAAATTTGTGTCTGTCTTCTGCAACAGTTGCTGCTTCGCTGAATAATATTTCACCACTGCCTGAAGTACTTGCCACATTTCCTTGAGAACTTTTGTCGATACTCGTACACTCTTTCTTGAAGTGCCCTTTACCGTCACATTTAAAGCAGTAAATATTTTTCTTCTTACTTCTCGACTTTGATCTACCTCGTCTTTGGCTCCCACTGGAGTCACGTTCCATAAATCTTCCTCTTATCATCGGTAAAGATTTTGCCTGCTTCGAGCTTACCAACCTATCTTCCTTGTTCTTGCGTCGGCTTTCTTCTCCGAGAACCGCAGATAAGACATCGTCGAATCTTAGAAAACCCATAAGAATATTGTTGGTTATGTTGATGATAAGTTGATCATATGAATCTGGTAAACTTTGAAGTAGAAGCTTCGCACGTTCATTTTCCCCTATTTTATGCCCCATGGAAGTGAGTTGGGCAAATAGAGTATTTAGTGTGTTGATATGGTCGGTCATCGATGGGAAATCCGCCATCCGAAAAGTATAAAGCCTTTTCTTTAGGAAAATCATGTTGTGTAGCGACTTGACCTCGTACATATTTTTTAGAGTATCCCAGATAACTTTTGCTATTTTTATCTCAAAGATACTTGACAGTACTTCGTCTGCTATAGCCAAGTGCAGATTGGAAACAGCGTTGTCATTCATCTCATTTCACTTTCCATCATCTGTAATCTCCACCGGTCTATCTCCAATAGCCGCCAAGCAATTCTCCTTTCTTAAAACTGCTTGTATCTTTATTTTTCACAGCATAAAATTGCTACCGTTGAACTTTGCTATCTCGTACCTTCCCGTCATTATGTCAACAACAATTTTAGTAGACTGAACAAAATAATCCCGAATTAAATAAAAATCTCAAAAAATCTTTTCTGATGTGGAAGATCAGTCTAGGCTGCAATCACAGAGCATACTCAGAATTTTAAGAAATTTTAAACCAAAGCTCTGATACCACTTGTTGGTCCCACTTGCGGTAATTTGAGATAATAAAACCCGAAAATAAAGAATAAACTGGACACCGAGATTTACGTGGAAAACCCCTAAAAATTATTAGGGTAAAAACCACGGGCAAGATGAAAAGAATTTTCACTATAATATTTTGTGGTGTACAACTCACTCACTGTGTTTCCAAAAAGAACACACACTCTCTTAATACAGGAGAACAAACACTTCACAAATATTATAGAACTAAGCACTCAAATTCTTATAAGATGAGAGAAAACTCGAAGAAGAGATGATTTCAGAATGAAGGAATGAAGCTCTATTTATAGAACTTCCTGTCAGTGTGAAAACGCGTTAAAAACGCGTTCCGTCTGAACGCATCCTACCGCGTATAAAACGCGTTCCTTTCTATCTGAGTCAAAAATGAAAACCTTTGTTGACTCGTCCATTTAATGCTCATATTGCCGACATTTCTCCCATTAAAAAAACGTGCTGCAAGAAATTTCATGGAAATATGAATACGCGTTTTTAACGCATATTCACACTGACAGGAGGCTCTATAAATAGAGCTCCCCCCTTCATTCTGAAATAATCCCTTCTTCGACTTTTCTCTCATCTTATAGCATTCTATAATATTTGTGAGGTGTTTGTTCTCCTGTATTAAGAGAGTGTGTGATCTCTTTGGAAACACAGTGAGCGAGTTGTACACCACAAAATATTAAAGTGGAAATTCTTTTCATCTTGCCCATGGTTTTTACCCTAATAATTTTTAGGGGTTTTTCACGTAAATCTCGGTGTCCAGTTTATTCTTTATTTTCGAATTTTATTATCTCAAATTCTACAAGTGGGACCAACAAGAATAAGAGTGAATTCAACCAAGAAATTAAATGGATTTGCAATATCTCAATCCAGAATACCCTCGAATAATTTGACAACGATTTATCTGCTTAAATTCTATAATTTTTTTTTTAGTTTTCAATTGGTGTGACTATCGAGCAAAAGTTATTGAAACTCCTTCCCAATATGTTGTATATATAGAATATACAATTTTTATGAGACCGAGGGTCTGGCCCAATGGTCTCACCGAAATTCTCCATGTATTGACTCAAGTTCGAGTCTTCCCCACCTCCTAGATTAGGATTAGGATAAAAAAAAATAATATACAATTTTTATAGGTTTTTACTAAAAATAAAAATTTTCATCAAGAAATTGTATAGCTAAAATTTATCTCATAATAATTTTATAATATTTTTAAAAATGAATGAATATTTTTATCTATACACCGAAAATAATATTATCTACATAACATATACACTACGATTTATCTCATAATAATTTTCCAATTTATATTTTTTAAAAAAATGAATGAATATTTTTATCCACACACTCAAAAATATCAAAATAATTTGTGGCCAAAGAGAGAATGAGTTCTTATTAATAATACATACATGCATCACACCATTCAAATAATCAATCCGTGGAGCAATATAATTGGCTGATAAAATAAAAATTATACATATTAATTTAAAATTCTAATTTTAATTTGGCAAAAACTTGTGTGAGACGGTCTCATGGATCGTATTTTGTAAGACGGATCACTTATTTGGGTCATCCATGGAAAAGTATTACTTTTTATGCTAAGAGTATTGCTTTTTATTGTGAATATTAGTAGGGTTGACCCGTCTCACAGATAAAGATTCGTAAGACTGTCTCACAAGAGACCTACTCTTTTAATAAAATTTGTTTAAATAAAAAACATAAAAAGTTTTATCATTTAAATTATATAAAATTTCATGTCAACCCAAGACTACCAAAGATTTTCTTTCAACGTTGGTCGAAAATTAAAATTTAAGCACATATATATCAGAACTAAAGTCGTTGAGTATAGACATAAATATTTCCTGAGTTCATAATATAGCCAACTTATTTAATTTTCCTTCTAACATCATATATGGCATAGATGATCCGAGATAAACTCGACTCGACCTTAATTTGGAGAAACTTCATTATTTTAGACATGTTTGATTAATTTTGATCGATCGGAATCTAATGAATAAAATATTAAATCTGACTAAATTAAATATTAATTTTTTTCGAGACCTCATCAAAAATTGGGGCTAAGAAAAACACTCATATCACCTCGTTTTAGATCTGACCCTATGCCAAGCATTGAGAGCAAAATTTACAAGTTAGATCTAAGGGTGTTTGGAATATTTCTATCATCTTTAAGTTTTGGTCATTGTCAAAATAAACATCATCTAACTGTTTTATGATCTAACCACTATTTTTTCTATATAACAGGTTCTTCAGACCGCTGGATCAAATAAGGCATTTCAAACTGTTCATGATTTCAATTCGTTATATCAAGAAGTCCCTCGAATGACGAAAAAAAACTATCTAATTCGGACATGATTTTTTGGGGTAATGGAAAACAAAGGTATTGAAGTTGAAAAAGCACAAGGAACATTAATGAGCATTTAATGACATGAAAATAACATGTTTATTCTATAGGAAAACAATACATATGATTGTTGCAAAGCGAATCCGACTGTTGAAGCTTTTCACCTATATATATGTAGATCATTCAAAGTGAAGATTACCGAAATTCTGAACAATCAAAATATTCACATGTAGTTGCATGTTTTCGCATCACTTAGACTAATACTATTTTAATGAGCAGGTCTGTGTTGTGAACTGAACACCTCAGCCCATGGAAGATGATGATGATAGCAACGAGTACTGACGCTCGTCGCCACAAGTATGAATTGTTCCACTTTTAAACATTTTTCTTACATTGAGAACAATGCATGTTTTAAGCTTGGGGTGTATTATTTTAATTCATGATACTTGAATTCCTGTAATCGATAAGTCTAGTTTGTGCAAAAAAAAAATTATTCAGTGTCTAGCATGTCAAGTGTTTGGAAGAAGAATCAGTGGGCCAATGATGATTTTTTTTTTTACCAAAGTGATTGAGTCATGGTGCATGTGTACAATTCTTAACAGTTCACAATCATTTATGCAATTTTGTCATGATCATCGATACATCTGATAAGGAGAGAACATCTATTGCATGCTAGGTATTACTGAATAGAGGACACAAATTTGAGACTTTTTGTGATTGCTATCTGATATTGAAATAAATGTTACAAGCACAAAAATGATCTAGGCATTCATTGAGTTTCTTTAGGCGTCTTTACATTCTTAAAAAATATAATTTGAAGTCCTTTGAGCCTAACAAAAAAGATATGTGTATTCTGTAATTTGTTTTAAAATAGACATATCATTATATCTTTTGAACCAAATATTTAACCAAAAGCCCTTGTGATCTGTGTACGTAGAGACTTGTTTCCATGGGTGATAATGTGAAACTTGAGTTAAAAATTCTATCTTTCAATGAGGTGAAATAGCAGCATGAATCTATCACTATGTTGGGTTGGGTTTGGTTGGGTAGACGAGTCTAACGATTCATACCACACACATAAATTGTTAAGTAACGGGTACACACATCAAACTTGAAAACCTCATACACGTAATATTTGAGACCATGATGATTACTTTATTCAACTGCTTGAGTTGTTTGATTCCCTAGGATAATATTAAATGTAATTTTTAAATTTTGCTCGGGACTAGCAAACTTTAAGTTTGTGGAGATTTGATAAGTGTAAGTTTTGCACTTAAATTATCCAAGGAAGTGGCATGGAAGTTTGCTAATATCGAGCAGATTTACGTGTTTTGGTAGTTGTTTGTGTCGTTTGAAAGAATCAAGCATGAGCACATAACGTGCCGAGGAAGTACGGGACAGAAGTGGGCGCACACCAATGCGCAGCCTGCGTGGGTTGATCATTCCTGGGAAGAACCTCGTGCGTGGCCACGCGCAAGCAAAAGAAAAAAAGAAATAGCGCTAGGCGTGAGGCCTTAAGCAAGCCCGTGCACCGGCGCACTTGCCCAGTAGATTAATAAACCAGAAGCATGCGCGCAGCTGCACACCCGCACACGCAAGAAGGGCCCAAAACAGAAGCGGGCGAGCGCAAGGCGGTGCAACCGCGCGCCCAATAGACACACAAAAAAACAAAGAAGTGTGTGCGTCGTCGCGAGGAAGTTCGCGCACCCGCGCGTGACGCAAACCTTTACGGCCTTTTTCATGGGCTCTCAGAACTTGGACAAATATATAAATATTGAAACCTTGGCGGAAAAAGAGAGGAGAGCCGTAGACACAAGCAAAAAAAGACAGAGAGCGAGAAATGAGAAGAACAGAGGGCGAATACGAAGAACGCATCTACCAGAGACAGAGTCGCAAACTTTGATTCAATCTTATCTTTCTCCTATTATTTCTTAAGCGATTAGTGATGTTGAAAAACATAATTTTTTTTTATTGTTTTTCTTTCATGAACTAATTTATTTAATCTAGAGGACGACGTAGTTTAGTCGAATATATATTTATGAATTGTTGATTTATATATGTGAATTTCATCTTGGTTTATTTATATTTATGGATTTTATTAATTTCAATTACTTAATCACTAATTGGAGTGTCATATTCGAGATCTACACTCGGGATAGGAGATTTGAATAGAACCATAGGAAAACATATAGCTGATGTTTGTAGAGTTCGGAAGGGCTATAATTCCATCGAACCCTTTAAAAGAATTATTGTAATATTGAAATTATTTAATGTTTGCATTTTAATAGGGATATTGAAATTGATATTAGATAATTAATTATTATGTGTCACTTGGGAAATGGAGGATGAATATTTGAGAATTCTTGGGTAGTAAACGGATTGAATTTATGAATAAAAATGTCAATGATAATTTAATATAGTGAATACCAAGTAATCGCACCTTTAGATTCTTATTCTAAATGATTTTAAATCGTTTGTGTGCTTGAATTAGTTATGTTTATAATTAATCATAACATTCAATTAAAGTTTTTAAATAAAGTCTGACTATTATAAATGTGGTAATTAATACATTATTAAATTGCACTCCCTGTGGGAACGATATTTGTCCTTAACCGAGCACTAAAACTTGACACCGTACACTTACAGTTAGCAAAATAGTGCAACATTTATCCTAATTAGACACATTCTTTTCATCAACCCCTTGATCAATAATATCATAATTCAAGTCTGATTGCACCCATCGGATCACAGTAAGAGCGTCTAATAGTATCGCCACATGATCCCCTAGGTATCACTGATAGTGCCCGCAACAACCTTAAGTTATGGTTAACGTACAATACAATCCCTTCAACTCATATATCCCGATCGAATCAACGACCATTGATATATCGAGAGTTGCATATGAATCCGATAACGATGTGACATATCTTTGAGTAATAATTGTGATATGATATGTGCAATTGAGGAAACATGTTTTCAAAATGCACATGTCTTACTCTGGCCAGAAATTCATTGCATTATTAAATCACAGATCACATATGATATCTTCACTCATAGGCAAACTGTGGGGCCTTTAGCTCCTAAACGTTATTACAATGCAATTTGATTATGGTTAATTAATTACAGCGGAAAACGAGTTTAAAATTTCTTTACAATGAGCCCAAAATATGCTATTTGAATACTAAAAATAGTATTTCATCTCACATAATAAAACATGCCCACACATAATCGAAACAACTCATACAACAACAAATCATATCCTCGGGACATACCCCTGTATATAGATACACAACATATATACTGGGAAAGACCACGAAACCTCAACTCAAACTGTGACTCCCTCCAGAAGTACCATCTCCGGTCTCCTGATATCCTGGAGTACCTGTCATTGTCCACATACAAAGACAACAACAGCCCCATTTGGGGTGAGCAAAGCTCAGTCTGAAGCAACCACAATATATACCACAGATATCTAAACAATGATATATGATATGCAATGCATGTATGTCGTGGAGGTATCAGGTCAAATGCCCATCCACTGAGCACATGTCAGAATCAATCGAATCGCTATCAAATCAATGCTCGAGCTGGCACACCGGCCTCAATCAGGGATAATCATATGATAACGTCGACAAAGCGCCATCAAATCCCAAATCTCAATCAAATCATCGGGGCCACTAATGTCTATGCTTTAAGGGTCATGTAATACCAAACATAGCATCGTGTTCACAAACCCCAGAATCAAATCAAATCATATCAGGGTATCCAAGGATCATAGCTCAACGTGCATGTCATGTATGCCACATAAACTCAACAAATAAGGCATATAGACATGTATTCTCAATCCAATCAATCAAACATATATCATATAATACAGATACATGTCGTATGTTACCCGGTCGCAACATACCTCAATTCTTCGTTCCAGTCGATGTAGCTTGAAGATATCAGTATAATAATCTATCTCAAATCGAAGACCTCGTGTCAACGATCCCAGAACTGAAGTCGGTTCGTCGATTGGATAAACCGATAAGTCGCACGATCGAAAAAAAAATCGAAACCCTTATCTCCTCTCCTCTCTCACATTTTTCTCTCTGTGAATTCCTCTGAAACTCAGTTTCAAATTTATCACTTCTTTTTTTTTATTTTAAATATTATATTATATTATATTAATAAAATAATATAATATATACTATTTAATATTTTAACGTCGGTACATCTCTTTGGACCAGTCAAACAATCCAATTTTTCAAAACTCAAAACATGAAACTTCTCTATCTTTGAATTTTCTACGTTATATCCAAATTTCAAATCATTTGGACTTCATATGAAAAAGATATGACATTAATTATCATTTTGCCCTTAAAATGAATTCATTATTTTTCAACTTATTTACGAAAATGTCATCAAAATAAATTGAATATTTTTCAACTTATTTACCAAAATGTCATCAAAGCTATTTTATTCTCGGGGTCTCACACAAACGGTGAGTCACCGACTACAATGCAATTGTTTCTGCGTATTTCGAAATTACAATCAACCTCACCACTTGATGACCCTCAATGGAGTCAGTAAACGAGTCAAAGTTCATGCTAGTACATAGAGCCTCTAAATTGTCCCGGGTCAAAGGACTAATGATGTACAACTGCATACTATTCCACTCGATAAATGATAACCACTTGGACATTCCGAGGGAGGGTTGATCAGTGAATCATCAAATGATAACTCATCTGTATGAATGTACATCTCCATGTACTTAACAATGAAACATGTCGTTTACATCACATATGTTAGTCTCAAGCTCAAACAACATATATTATAATTTTAGACGGCTGATTCGACTAAAAATCTATTTAAAATATATGGTATATTTTTTAATCAGTTTCATGATCTTATGTTGAGAAACATATCTCATGATACTTATTATATATCTAAGAATTTTATCTATAGGTCTTATATGTGTACGTGAATAAAATAAATCTCATAATCAGATAAAATCGTGAAATATTATCAAAGGGTGACAACTCAACCCAAGTTAAAGATCGATTTTTTTGAAGAGGGATTCTAACCTGTGGTCTTGTCAAATCAAGAGGTCATTAATTTGCCCACTAGACCAATACAACAAGCAAACCCACCACCAAAACCAAAGAACTCAACACAAAATGAGAGAAATAGATGAGCTCAACTCAAATAGAATCGAAAATTAGAGAACTGAAAGCATAACTCTCATGGAAGAGAAGAACCAGAGAGAAGGAAAAAGTAAAGGTACCAGTCTCATGGAAGAGAAGAACCAGAGAGACAACGAAACACTTCCGATCGCCTACGTATTTTATTAAGGACGTGCAGTCGTAGTTCCGATCTCCTGTGTCAAAAGTTTACTTCCTTTTGACTTTGAATTTTTCTATTGTCCAGTTGATCAAAACGAACCCTCCCATTTTCAGACGAGGTTCACACCTTTTTGTCTGAGAATTTTTGTGTCAGGGTCTAACTGGGTTCTTCTCAATTTTGTGTTGTCGGGGTGATTTATAGTGATCGATTGGGAGTGTTTTGATTTTTCAAATAATGGTGCCACAAGGGTCTCCGTCTCCGCTTGGTGGGGCGCAGCAAGTTCAGCCGAATTCTGGGTTTTTGGGTGGAATGCCTTCACAGAACGCATCTCCATCTTTGGTGTCATCCCGCAATCAGTTCAATGGCATGAACATGCTAGGGAATGTTTCAGCTTTGCTCCACCAGTCATTTGGAAACGGGATTCCAACTTCAGGGCTTCAGCGGGGGATTATGGAAAGTAGGGCGGAATCAGATCCTCTCTCTAGTGTTGGAAATGGGATGGGTTTTAATCCGCCTTCCTCATCTTCGTCTATCACAACATCCGGTCAAGTTCAAGGGCCACAGCAATTTCCCAACTCTTCTGGCAGTCAGATGTTGACAGACCAGCTACAACTTGAATCGCAGAATTTCCAACAGAATCAACACCAGTTCTCTGCCCCCGGAAACCCTCAACAGCAATTTCAAGCAATTGGAGCTCCTGGTATTGGACCTGTTAAGCTAGAACCACAGGTGACTAACGACCAAGCACCGCAGCAGCTTCAACCTCTGCAGAATCTTGCTATGGTAAAATTGGAGCCACAACAACTGCAAATTACAAGAAGCTTGGCTCCAGTCAAAATGGAACCCCAGCAGCTAGATCCATCTTTGTTTTTACAGCAGCAGCAGCTCCTTCTGTCAAGGCAGTCCTCTCAGGCTGCAGCAGCGGCTCAGATGTTGCAACAACAGAGGCTTATGCAACTTCAACATCAGCAACTCTTGAAGGCTATGCCTCAACAAAGATCCCCACTTCAAGCACAGTTTCAACCTCAGAATTTACCTCTCAGGTCTCCTATTAAATCCGTTTATGAGCCAGGAATGTGTGCCCGAAGACTGACACATTATATGTATCAGCAACAACATAGACCTGAAGTAAGATGCCATTGTCCAATCAGTTGCTTAGTTTTCATTTACAAGATTGGTGGAAGCCATTTGTTCATAGATACCTCAGGGTGGTAATAATTGGATGTTGTATAATTATTCTTATTATCATTATTATTATTTTGTAGGACAACAATATAGAATTTTGGAGGAAATTTGTCACTGAATATTTTGCACCAAATGCCAAGAAAAAATGGTGTGTTTCGATGTATGGAAGTGGCCGTCAGACCACTGGAGTTTTCCCTCAGGTCTGTTGGATTACGAGAAATTATGCATCGACTTCTCTCACTTCATCTTTGGTCTAGTTTTTTCCGTTATT
Source organism: Primulina huaijiensis (assembly GCF_012295235.1). Lineage (NCBI taxonomy): Eukaryota > Viridiplantae > Streptophyta > Magnoliopsida > Lamiales > Gesneriaceae > Primulina > Primulina huaijiensis. Next base: position 1,599,031 of record NC_133309.1, on the reverse strand, counting down.
GTACTTTGAAGATTACTCTTCGGTCCTATTTAACCATTTTTTTTAAAGTCAGAAGCTTTACTTTGCGCATGAACACAATAGTAAATCTATGTTGGGCTTATTTTGTACCTTTTGGAGTTGATACCAGTTTTCATACTCGATAATTAATTATTTGATGTCGCCATGTTAATATGTGCAGGATGTTTGGCACTGTGAAATTTGCAATCGCAAGCCTGGGCGAGGATTTGGTACGTGTTAACTATGTTTTCACTCTTTGTCGGTAACTTTTCTGGTGTTAAGTTCTTTATAGGGTTATCATGAGTTGATAGGCGCTTGCTTTGATGTACTTTTTAGAACATCCACATCACAATGTCAAACACCAACTGCAACATGTGTATTTATATGTAAAGTAAAAAGAATTAAGGAAGAGAGGAAACTAACTATGTATGTAACAAGCTACTTAGCATCTAAGGGTAGTTTTATGCATGTTACCCCAGAAGTGTTCGTGGAAGGAAGAGTTGAATAAATAGAAGGTTAGGTGAGGAATGTCTTTGTCTCCGTCTGACCATAGTTTTTATGCATGTCAGAGGCAACTGCTGAAGTTTTGCCTAGGCTGTTCAAAATAAAATATGAAAGTGGTACTTTAGAAGAACTACTCTATGTTGACATGCCTCGAGAATATCAGAATTCATCTGGGCAAATTGTTCTGGACTATGCAAAAGCAATACAAGAGAGTGTCTTTGAGCAACTCCGTGTTGTTCGTGATGGCCAGCTTCGAATAGTGTTCACCTCTGACCTCAAGGTTACCCTATTGACTAGCAGTTTTCTTTTTTTTCATGTCTTGACTTATGAAGTTGTTTAATGTTGTGTTCTTTTACCTGTTCAGATATGCTCTTGGGAATTCTGTGCTCGGCGCCATGAAGAGCTAATTCCTAGAAGATTGATGATTCCTCAGGTTAAGAGCTCAATCAAGCCTCAGATTTACCTTTGTAATTCTTTTGGTTGAGTGAAGTGGTGTATCATGAGCTGGCATAAATATTTGGATCTTTTTACATATCTCGCTTCAATGATCCACCCTGCAGGTTAGCCAAATTGGTGCTGCTGCCCAAAAATACCAGGCTGCTGCCCAGAATACATCATCCTGTGGCTCTGTTTCTGAGCTGCAAAATAACTGCAACATGTGAGTCTAAGTTACTAGTTATGTGCATGATTCTTGTTCTATACATCATTCAATGGCTCTGTCTGAGCTACAAAATAACTGTAACATGTGAGTCTAAGTTACTATTGATGTGCATTATTCCTGCTCTATACCAATCGACTGTTGGCTAGGTGGTTTGTAATTTGCATAACCTTTTGTGGTGTTTATCTTCGAGATCTCAATCTCCACACTCCACACTTGTTAAAAATTTTGGATGGCAAATTTCTTCTTGTATTGCTGACTGTCAGGAATTGTTCGTTTTTACCTCATTGTTGTGATGTTTCTCATTCGGGTCATGAATTTTATGTTAACTTCGTGAAGATTTGTGCTTGCCAGAGGCCCAAAACATTATCTGAATTTTTTTTTTCGCTGTGATTGGATACAGAACTTGGATAAAGGTGGTTAAGGAGGATATCATTGATCTTGGAAAACCAATATCCATTTAGCCGACCCCGCAACTAGCGGAAATGCACTTTGACGATGATTATGATGTGATTGGATACAAAATTTTCACTGCCAAATGCCAATATACATTAAAATCAAAATTTATCATCATTTTTGTTGAGGGAATGTGGCAAAGAAGGAAATATGTGCTTGGGTGTAGTTTTTGCAGTAGATGGAAAAGTTAGCAATAGCAGTATGAAGTAATGTCTTTAGCAAATAACAGAAAATGAACTCAAATATTTCAACAAAAAGGAATCCCTCTGTTTATTTGTGTTTCAGTTTAGTTATGGCTATGAAATTCTGCACAAGATGCCTCTCAATCTTAAAGTAGATATGCATCATGTTAATCTGTATCGTTATTTGATAATCTTCCATTTTTCTCTACAAAGAGATTGACAAAACGAGACTATCTGAAAAATTATTTAATGACAAGTTAGCATTCAACTCCATGTATTAATTTTTGATGCACTGAGCCAATTTATTTTTACTAGTACTTTCCATGTCTCATATAGAGAGTTTTTTTTATATAAATTCCGTTAAATTTATCTCTTGGAGCTGCACTAGCCTTTCTCTGTGCATGTAAAGAAAATGTGGATGCCAGTGAAAATTGATGTTTAAGTGCATTTTTCCTATTCTGGACTTAATGCCACGGGGAGGATTTACTGCCTTTTTTCTAGGGGCATGCTACTTAACGTTCTTGTGATCGCTAACCTGCAGTTTTTCATTCTTCAGGCTTGTTGCTTCAGCTCGTCAGATGGCAAAGGCCTTGGAAGTTCCACTGGTAAATGATTTGGGATATACAAAAAGATACGTGCGATGCTTACAGGTAATGATCTTGGAATTTCGAGAGATGGAACAATCACTGAATCTGTAGTCTTTCTACTTCAGTACTTAGCGTTTAGGAATTTTATTTTGTGTCGACATAGATTTTGACTCAATTTGATGGAATAGGCTACTGGCGGAGTGGAAGATGTGGAGTTAAGACAAAAAGTCCTTTTGGTCTGTTTAAATTTTGAGCAAAAAATATGCTTTTGAATACTGGATTTGCATGAATAAGTTGCTGGAAGTAAAATTGGGATGGATGTTTACTCATGTCGCAACCAGAAATTAATTATCCGAGGCATTGTGGATTCTTGATTTATTATCATGTTTTGTACCAATGATCACGAGTAACTAAGACTACAAGTTTAATGTTTGAATTAGTGGAGGATTTTGATTAATATTTCTCTGTTAGCATCCCAAATGCCATTAGTTGCTTTAGTTAGTGGACGCTAATTTGCCTTGTATTTTTATTGTTACCATGGCAGATATCAGAAGTAGTGAATAGCATGAAAGATCTGATTGACTATAGTCGGGAAACTGGCACTGGTCCTATGGGTAAGCCTGAAGTCTCTCTTGATTCTTTCGCATTTGTTGTTCCATACGGAAGGCAATGGGAAGAGGACTCTAAAGCTCTATGGATTGCATGAACAAATGCTTTTCATAACTTTGCATCATCTTGTCGACAAGAGAATAATTTTAGTATCGAAAACAAGTTTGTCATTTGTTTCATTTTATCTCTTCTTGTGTACCTGTATAGAAGTGATGAGATTCATTTTTAGCTGTGCTATTTAGCAAGTCTGATTGTATATATGGTTGCTGATCTACTGTTTTTTTCTACCTTTTATCCTCTTTTGGCTCATATCATGTTTAAGGATGTCATTGCTATTGCATTAACAGCGTTTTTGCTGTTTATTTTTTTCATCTAGTTGGTATTTTATGACGATAATGGAATTCCGTGTGGTCATCCACGTATCTCTCCCAATTCTTAAAACAATCAGCAATTTATTTTGTCTTACCATTTGTGCCTTTCATTAATTTATTAACTATTTCCTTTTTGCAGAGATTTTGAGCAAGTTTCCTCGGAGGACAAATCCTTCGCCTGGGTTTCAAGGTCAGCCTCCACAACAAGAGGGTCACCCACAGCAGCAGCAGCAGACAGCAACCGCTGCTAGCAATTGCATACCAAGTGTTAGTAACCCTCTGAATTCTGAGCCAGTAACTTCCTCTGCTAGTACCATTGTTGGGCTTCTTCATCAAAACTCAATGAACTCTAGACAACAAAACCCCATACCTAGTGCGAACAGCCTCTATGGAAGTAACAGTATCCAGATGCCATCTCCGGGTTCTACAAGCAACATTCCACTTCCGCAACTCACTACTTTCCAATCCTCCACACCATACTCGTCAAACAATCCTCAGCAAACTTCACAAGCTAGTCTATCAGGCGCCCATGTGAACTCGATTAATTCATCAAATAATCCGATGCAACAACCTGCTGTTTCTGGTAATGCGGGTGCTAATGAATCACAATGCTCAGTCCAGAAAATTATAAATGACATGAGGATGTCCTCTCAGTTTGGTGGGGGTAGTATGATGGGCATGGGGACGATGGGTAGTGACGTGAAAAATGTTAATGGAATGTTAAATACCAACAATACTGGTCTGAATGGCAGCAACGTTTTGGTAGGAAATGGAGTGGCCAACTGTAACCCAAATGTAGGTGGTTTAGGATTTGGAAACATCAGCAACGGACTTGGCCAATCTGCCATGGCCAACGGGATTCGAGCAGTGCTGGGAAACAACTCTTTGTCCATGAACGGGAGAGTGGGCATGGGGATGACACGTCAACAGAGCATGAGTCAGCATCATCAACAAGATTTGGGGAACCAACTGCTTGGTGGTCTTGGGACTGCTAATGGTTTTAATAACCTTCAATTTGATTAGAAGGGATCTCCCTGAGAAGTCTTGTGCTATTCTTGTCGCCCCTCGAAGGATAAGCTGTCTGGCACCATAAATTCTCATTCCCTTTCATCGGGTTGATGAATCTGGAGTGCATAACCGAAAAGGATAAACAGTTTACTGGCTTTCATCCCCTTCCTGCAGTACTGATTCCAGAGAAACAAAAACACAAAGTCTCTTACTTATGTTATCCTAATGTCCCTGAATTTGTTCTAACTTGAATTTGACTGATTGGTGGCAGCTCTTCTCCCTCTCTGCACTCATTGTTAAAGTGGGATACAACCAAAGAGATGGCTAATGGTAATTCGCTTTGTACGCTCTTTGTTTCATTATGAATTTGTAACATGTTTTGTGTGCCAACCTCTCCCACTGGCTCCCCCCCTTCCCCGCTTCAATTTTCTAGAATATGTGAGTATGTATAGTTTGGATTGCCTTGAAAGCTGAGTTTATTGAAGTTGTTTCCAGAATTCAGCAGAAATGAGTTTACTGTCATTTGATTTCTTTAATTCATCTCTTGTTAGTGAACTGAATACCTTTCCACATGGTTCTTAAAATTTTTTGATTACCTTGTGAACTGTATGTGTTGTTTTTGTTGCTGCTGTCTGAGGAAGAAATAATTGATATTTTAGTGGTAACTAAATGGAATTGGAACCGTATGAATCCTGGTCGAGCTGTTTAATTCCCTTTATCGATTTTCTTGATTTTTTTTTCCTCAAATTTCTTATGTAAATTTGCATACAAAAATATCGAATTAATCAAGTTTTGACACTGTTTTCCCCATAATTTTCTTGATGAATAAATTATTAATGATCAAATATAATAGATAAATTTACTTCAATTTCTTAATCTAACTATATGAATTCATTTGTTAGTTATATAGCTAGATATTTGATTGTATATCTAATTATACAAATAAATTTATTTTTCTGATGAGTTGAAAATAAATGCTATGTTACAGTTATATTGCCACTGGTTAGATATTAGTATAAATTATAACCAAGTGTTAGATTATTCAATTATCAAAAGAAGGTAAATTATTCATGGAAAATTTTATTTAATTTTATTCGAATTTTAAATATTTCATGTTGTCTTTGAATTGATAGATTTGAAATGATGATTTTTAAATTCTTTGACTTATTTAGATAGACAATATAAAGATATGTTAAATCTATTTTATATCAAGTTAATAATTTTTGGTAAAAATTTGTGTGAGACGGTCTCACGAGTCGTATTTTGTGAGACAGATATCTTATTTGGGTCATCTATGAAAAAATATGATTTTTTATGTTAAGAATATTATTTTTTATTGTGAATATCGGTAGGGTTGATCCGTTTCACAAACAAAGATTCGTGAGATCGTCTCACAAGAGATCTACTCATAATTTTTTTGCTAAAAAAATTTAAGTAGTTTTGAAAGTAATTTTGGTGGATTTCAAATACATATGATATATGTATTTTTTCGAATTTTTTTCACATCAAATCGCTTATTTCAAAGTAAATTCATCAATCCAAGTCGAACCTTAATCAAACTTATTCATTAATTTCAATATAAGTATATAATATATGCTAATCTAAAATCAATTTTATTACGATTTGTAATTTATCTATAAATTGTTGTTTTTGTAAATCAAGGATATTTTGGGCAAAAAATAATAAAGGTTTATCGTTTTGGTTTTTCTTGCATGAAAATTGTAGAAGAATACAATAACTTGTGCAACTTTTTGGGAAGTCTAACAATGATAACTGGATAAGGAGGCTTGCAAAATTCATCCTTTTATATCATATTCCCCTGCTATAACCTTAAAACTTGGAAGAGCGAGAAATCAAATCATGGGCAGAGGAAATTCAAGAGCTAGATCTAGGTAATTTATGTTTGGAGTTCTTGAAATTTAGCCACGATTGTCGGAGGACGGACTTAGAGTTTCTGCTCTAGGTTGCTTATAAAATACAGACAAAATATTAAGATAATCAAAATTGGATCAATGTCATAGATAGGAAGAAAAAAAGAAAGTGGGGATAGGAGAGGTTTCGAAATTTTGTGTCATATGGGATAAAAAGAAAGTTGTGGAAGAAGTGATTAAACCACATAAAGACTTGTCCACCATTGAGATACATGTTTTTCTCAACTATTTTTGGGGATCATTTAGTTATATATTCAGTTTCTTAGAAATTAGTATATACTTGAAAAAATTTACATTTTAATTTTTTCGGACTCTGGTTGTCACATGTCTAATTGTACTAAGGAGGTATCGGTATAATCCCTCCTTCGATCAAAACAATTTTTATATGGTTGTTAAAAAAAAAAGGTTTTTTTTATTAATAATTTTAAAAATAATGTGTTTGTTGGCGTTTTGTTCAAAGACTTTTAATGACTTTTTTTAAATAATAGACTTTTGTGGAGTTGATGGATTTTTATTGACTTTTATGGAATTTCATAGAATTGTAAAACAAATTTCATAGACTCTTATAAACTTTTCAAGATTTTTGTAGACTTTTTCATAGAATTATGTGAATTTTGAAGTTTATAATTGTGATTTATTTTTTATTAATTTTTTTAAAATAATTATTGGACATAGATAACCTCTTCAATTTTAAATTATTATTTTTATTTATGAATGTAAATGAATTTTACTTACTTAAAAGTTAAATCAATTTAATTTGTGAAAAACGACAAATGAACTATCCAATTTATTGAAATCAAAATTTCAATTCTTTATGTCAATTCAACATATTAATGAACAATATTTTTATAAGTTCATAATAAAATTTTATTAAAAAAACACTCAAAATAATGAGTAGCCTTTTATAAAAAAAATCTAATCATTACTGACAATTTGATCAACATTGTTCTACATTCCATTGGCTATGGTATCCCTCCATGCATTAGCATTTGCTCGTTGTTGTTTTTGAGTATTAAATAACTGATCAAAATCGTCACCTTCATAAACTTGTGCTGATGAAGAAAATTGAGCTTCATTATATAGTTCAATTTGAAATTCATTAAATTGACACTTTTTTCAAAGAAAATTGTGTAATATAGCACATGCCAATACAAGCCCTGNGAAAATAATTAAAAATAAAATGTCATATAATAATTAATAAAAAAATGAAATTTTAATTATGTTTTTAAAAAGTAGAAAAAAAAAAGAAAAATAAATAGATGAGAAAAGAATGAAAGTTCGTATTGAGTATGTGAATTTAGAAGATTTCTCAATTAAATGTACATACAAATCTTTAGGTTGAATCAAAGACTTTTNTACTAAGTCTTGAAAAGCGTGAAATCATTTTTTGAATAAATTAAATAAAAATAAAATAGAAGTCCAATAAGTTTTCTTAATATAATTGAGACCAATGGTAGCATTTTTTTAAAATAAATTTTACTAATATACTCTTATTAAATAAGTCTTAGAAAATGATAAACTANGTTGAATACCACTAAACTTTTATGGAGTATATAAAAGTCTAGTTTGAATACCTCTAGACTTTTAAACTCTATAAAAGTCATTAAAAATCTATAACCAATACACCCCCTTAATATGTATGAAAAAACAAATAAACAAACAAGACTAAGACTATAATTTTAATAATTTATGTTTCTAGCATTTATCTACACACACATATATCAATTCAAAAACAATTTGATACTTTATATCAAATAAAATCTTACATCGCACACACAATAAGAAGTGTCACATGAAAGAGGAGAATAATTCAGAACATACATTATCATCATGATTCGTGAATATATAATATCATATATTATAAAAAGGGTAAACATACAAAATAAAAATAAACTGTCAAAAAGATTGAATCCCTCCACTCCTCAAAACGAGTAATCCTTTAAATCAGCTTTTGAATCACCAAGTTCCAAATCAGCCATGCATTCTTCAGCAGTCAAGGGGGGGAGTTGCCTGGTTTTTCGTCTTAGGTTGTGTTTGTGCCAGTCGCTTTTGAAGTGTTCCCTGTACTCGTCGGCACTACCCACGAGCGTGTTGCACGTGCTGCATCTTTGTTGTTTTTCCTCTCCCTCGGACTTCCCATCTTTCGCAGAGAGAGTTTGCTTCTGCAGCTTCTCACTCAGCTGAACAACAGGCCCAGCAGAATCCTTCTGCGTGCTTGATGATTCGTCTTCAAGATCATCGAACCGATCAACCGAGGTATCAGTATCTACGTGAACATTGACGGCAAGAATGTCCAGTCTTCCTTGTAGATTCCTCATTAAGTTATCGCAGTCACGAAAAAGACTTGGCTCCAATTCACAAATCTATCTCACAATTTGAATCCAATGGAAAACATTTAGAAAGTGTCTAAACTATATCTCATGAATCGAAATAGTAACCACCAATTTTCAATTGTAAGGCTAAAAAGCAATGATGAAAATTTTATAGCCAAAAAAGACAACATTAGTGCCATAGAATGTAATCAATTAACAGTCGTGGCCTTGAAAGCCGAGTCTTTTTTATAGGTTGATGTATCTGGAAGTAAATACCACTTCATTTTGTAAAAAGAGAACAAGTTTATTAAGTGTGAAATTTGAGGGTACATTACAGGCTTAAAGCTATCATAGAAACTGAGAGTAACTAAAGATCTCAGACTTACAACAGAGAGCTGACTTCCAGATTCATCTCTTGAAACAACCGTGGAATTCCAACCATTGATCTTTTCCAAGAGACTGGATACATTCTGATCAGGCACAGTTAATCGGAGTCTCATTGGAGATCGTTTTATGGGAAAGTGTTTCTGAAGGTCTCGAATGACTTCTAAAGCCTGTCAATTGTTCAAACCTTTGTCAGTGAGAGTTAAACCATGGCAATTGTACATTTCTTAAATTGTACAAAACCATTAAGACATAAATAGAGGCAAACTAAGGTAAGTAAGAAAGAATGATAACTGAATATAAAAGTAAGCAAAAAGGGTATGCAAATGGTTCTCAAATATCATTATACGAGAGAAGCTGGAGGTAACTGAGAAATTGGCAGGCCAGTAAACAATATGCTCAATTCAAGTATCCCAAGAGATGCTAAACAATATGCTCAATTCAAGAATACAAATGGTTCTCACATATCATCATAAGAGAGCGGGTGGAGGTAATTGAGAAATTGGCAAGCCAATAAACAATATGCTCAATTCAAGTATCTCAAGAAATTTGTGAGCCAGGAGATGCTAATTTAGCAAAAAATTACACAATATATGACCAATAGTAGGAGAAATAATTCAAATGTAACAAACCTGTTTCTTTGAGCTACTGTTTGGATCAACAGCAAAATGTATTTCATGCATGAGCCGCTCAATCATGCTTATAGTATAAGGTCGTCGAGTTTCAGGATTAAAAGTCTTCTGCATTACTAAAGTCGCAATATCCCTAAATTGACTTGATAATTTTGAATCCCTCTCCTTTCCTGCGACTTGCAACTCTCCTTTCTCCAAAATCTGCAGTAGTAAAATATACGCACTTTCAATGAATCCAATAGAAAATCCCAATCATGTTATGAGGAGAAATAGTTCATGCAGCATCCAAATTCAAGTGCATTTGCATAGGAAACTGACAGAGATTAATGTAAAGCAGAAATAATACCATGCAATCTTTAAGCCGTTGCAGAAGTAGCCAAAACCCAAAGACCATCCCACACCCAACCAACCCGAGGTCAGAGCAAAAGATAATTGACACGTAAACTGATCGGCTTAGAACATCCATTAGTAGTACCACTAAAACACATTACTGAGCTTAGAACACCGTGCAGATGCAGTAAGACATGACAAGATAAGAGAAGAAAGAGTCCACGTGAAAACAAAAATTTATAATTGACTCACCTCCAAACATATTTTGGTCTGATCATCTGTACCAAATGCAGCAGTTAGATCTTTTGTCTTAGCAAGAACACCCTTTGAAACATTGGAATAGACTGTATGGGATTGCAACACTTCATCAACATCTTTCTCTCTGCGAAATACATTACCAATATCAAGACCACACTTCAAAATCTCAACGAAACCTAATGAAACAAAGTCTATCAAAAATATCAATAAACAAGCATCGGTTACTACATAAACTCAGTGCAAAAAAGAAATTATAGTCCACAATAGTAGCAGCTCGAACAATCACGTATCCTGTTGGGATGGAAACATCTGAAAATGTAAAATTTAACCCCAAATGTACACTAAATCGATCCATTTCACCATCCAGCCCAATTCTCAAGGATACACCAGGTTAAAAATGTTTTTAAGAAAAAAACGACAATTCCAGCACAAATACATGAACAATCCCAAACTCATAACCAAAAGATCATAATTTCTTCAATTAGCAGTAAAATTCATGATGAAAACGTTCGCGGAACATAATTATACGAACACACATATGGACACATACACGCCAGAACGCCAAGACAGGGCTTTATTCTTATAGCAAGCAATCTCAAAACGATTGCCGTGTTTCCTGAGGCGGACGACCGCTACGTTCGTGAGCCTCTTCTGGCCTATCGGCTGCACCAGGCTCCTCGACATCTTCACCCGTCTGCTGCAGCGGTGGCGTACGGCGGCGAAGTTTTCTGTTTTATGGGACAAACCCCGCTATGGCGTCATTCATGGACTTTTATCGGACTCGGATTGGGCCAACAATGAATGGGCTTTTTCAGATTTGATGGCTGAAAAGGAAAAAAATAAAATAAAATAAATTATGTATTTACACATTATAAAAAAAAACAAAAAAATTGGTTTTAAAATTTTTTTTAATAAAAAACAAAAGGTTTAAAAATAGAATTAATCAGATTATTACAGTGCTGGACATTTACAATAATTTAGTGACACTTGTAAGCAGGAATGTTCAAATTTCGGATAAAACCGAAATAATCGAAAATTCAAATCGAAAAAATCGAACATTGAATCGAACCAAAATAATTAATCATGATGGAGTATATCTGCTGTAAAATGATGTGTGTGTATATATATATAAATGATTAGAAATTATAATATTTTATAGAATTTAAAGCCAAACTCTCAATCAAATAATTCAATTAATGTCTCGTCATATACATCAAACGATAGAGTAGGTCTCTTGTGAGACGGTCTCACGAATCTTTATCTGTGAAACGGGTCCTCTACCGATATTCACAATAAAAAGTAATACTCTTAGCATAAAAAGTAATACTCTTAGCATAAAAAGTAATATTTTTTCATAGATGATCAAATAAGAGTTCTGTCTCATAAAATACGACCCGTGAGACCGTCTCACACAAGTTTTTATCCAAACGATAACATAAAATGGTTGTCAAATTATATATCTTTTTAAAAAAAATTGGTGGTAAAAATAAAATAAAATAGGTTTTATAATTTTGGAAAAGCAAATCTATTTTTTGGCTTTATTTTTGCTTATACAATTTACCTCTGCGCCGAGAAATCGTAAATTCTCTGAACCTCGGCGGCATGAGTTCCACAAACGACGAGCCCGAAACTAACGAAGAAGAAAACGCCAATACCAGTACTGATGCAAAGGCCTTCTTCGATGTCTATGGCCCAGAGGTAATTTCCTGTTTCTTTGAAATTGTTATACTGGTTTTTCGCCCCAATAGATGTGGTGGACTTATTGCTATTGTTATTTATTTTCCTCTGATTTTGCATCAAACATCGATGTATTTGTTCAAAGATATTGCCACATTCCCCCCTTTTTGTGGGCCTTTGGCTTCTGTTGTTGTAGTTTATTTGTGGCGTAAGAAGTGAAAGTGGTGTGAAAAATGTGCTGAAAATGGAGTTAAAGAGGAGATTTTGTCGCATGGTTCAGTGTCTCTATGGCTAGATGGAAACTATAAGGATCTTTTAACGCAATGAATTTGGTAGATAGCTTATGTTTCCCGGTCAGAGGTATGGGGAGATTTTGTTTTTAATAGCTTTAGTATAATCGGGGGCTATGATATAACACCATTTAATCATGTTTGTCGGAATCCCTTTGATCATTTGAATTTTAGCTGCACGTGTGAGCCATTGGGGTTTACTTTGTTGTTAGATGATTCATGATTTGCTTTAGCTTTTGTAGTTTCTTTGAGTGATTTAAGTGGGACAGTGTATATAATTTGGCTGGCTGAGATGCAGGCCAGAGCGGACGTTGTTTTCAAGCATCCTGAAGCAAATACAACCTTAAATCTACTTGTATGTCCTGATTTCCTGACTTGAGATTTAAATTTCTATTTAGTTTGTTTCAAGGTCTTGAACTTTGATGGCGCGTATGTTGCAGGATGTCCAAGGACTTGTCAACTGGGTGCTTGGTGAAGGCTTCATGCCATCATGGGTTTTTATTAAAGTAAAGGACATACTTTCGACACCCGTATTCGCTTGTTAGGTTGTTTATTACATATACATGCTCATATATCGGCATCTTGTATGACCATGATGAGAAGTGGGGATTTGAAGTTGAATATCTCATTCCTTTTTGACTTTTATGTCTCGTGGTTTTGATGGCTATTGTGCATTCCGCATTTGTGTTATTGTTGGGTTTGGAGAATAAAATAACCTAATTACTCGATACAATGTACTTTAGCACACTGTTCTGATTTAGGAATTCAAAAACTAGATATTTGAATTTTTATTATACTGCTGAATCAACCCTCCACCATCTACTAATGGGTTCTCTCTTTCACTCAAATTTCTATCCTCTGCATGTTTGAGCTTACCTTTGAACTAGTCTCTTCTGGTTTTGGGGTAACTTGTTTTCGTCTGGAAACTGTTCCTATTCCTTTTATTTCTATCTTATCATTTTTATTCTCTATCTTATCATTTTTATTCTTTCTATCCTTCGAACTATTATGTAGTTTTCTATGGATGAATTTGATTTGAGATTTTTTCACTGAGTTATTACCCTTTTGATGTGCAGAACAAGCCCCTAATTTCAAAGGTGGTTATGCTTTATGTGCCTGGCCTTGATGCTGCATTGTACTTATCTCAGTCCAAAATACTAAAAAGTTTTAAACAAAATTGTGGCATTCCTAGGGCAGTTTTAGCGCTCAGGTTAGTAGTTATTATACTAAGTTTATGCAAACACCGAACTGCCGAAGTCAAATTATTTTGTCTGCTATTCTAACAATTCTGTTTCCCTGTTTTGTTCTGTGCTAGCTGTGTATCAGATGGAATGCAGACTATTGATGCTCTTCTTACATGCAAAGTGAAAAGAAAAAGGGATGAAGCTGAAGTTGTTCGAAAGAAAGTAGCCCAAACATCTAATCAAGGTTCGGTTTTGCATCCCGAAGCATCACTACTGCGAAGGTTTTATCTAGATTTTACGAAGAAACTCTGAGTTTATACGATTTTGCCATTAACCGTTTTTTTTTTAATTTTCTAGTTTATGATTAAACCAACATTTTATTTGTGCTTTTACTACAAAATGGCTTTATGAGACTTGCCTAAAAAAGTATTTGGTTACTTGTTGTACAACATTATATATTAGATGAACGAGTCAGTTTCATCTGGTTTTGATCGCAAATTTGTCATGGCTGTAGTCTTTACTGAAGATTTTTTTTTAATACATCTAGCAGGAACTTGTTCTCTATTGGAGAAATTGTCTCCTGCCGACTTAACAAAAAATTTGCCATTCCCTTTGACATACTATACTCTTACAGTAAAGCAATTGGAAGATAATGGGTACTGTTCCAATAATCCTGGTAATGCCTTGTATAAGTGTTTGATTTTCCATTATTTTATTCTTTTTGCATTGTTCAGTTTACTTGGCTTAGAATAATGTAGTTTTGTATGATCTTTGGCTAATGCAGAATTTCCTCCAACTTTGCCTGCTCCATCCGGTACCACACCACATAAAATTTTAGCGCTAGACTGTGAGATGGTATGTCTTTATGTAGTCTCGTAGTTTGAATGTGTATTTTTAATACTAAAATCTTACCACCAGGAGCTATTGCTTATTACAGTAGTTATTTTATTTTTTATTTTTGAATGTATTCCAGCTGTTGTTTATTTGATATGTTCAGGAAGAGTTTTAATTCAGTGAAGTGCAAGTGCACAAGCGCACTAAAAGGAATTTAATTTGCCCATCTCAATAGTCAATACTGGTTCAATCTCTAGGATAAATCTCTAGGATAGGTCGTTTTAGGTATCTCTAACAGGTTGGATTCTCAACTCCAAAAATAAGAGGAAAGAATGTGTTTGGCCTAAAACTTTTTGGGACCATTTAATTCGGCCCGAATACAAAAGAATTGGATCTCTGATAATTAGTCCGTAAAAGCCCAGCAGTGTTCAAATAATTTGAATTAATATAGAAGCGGAAAATCAGTTTTTATGGAAAAATCGTGGCCCATGTAGTGGCAGAAGTGGAGAAGCTATCCAGAACTGAACAAAGTGGGAATCAGCAGAGACTGACAACACACACAACTCAACACATCAAACTCAGAAAATGCTCCAGCAGCAATTCTACAAATTTTAGTCAGTCTAGTTCAAGTATTTTGATCTTTTTATTTAAGATTCTAGCACTTTTAATCTATTTTAATTCTAATTTCCAATAAAATAATTATATTTTCTATGTTTTGTGAATTCTTTGTGATTTGTGAATACATAATTATGACATAAGGTGATTAAAACTAATAATCAAATTAGGGATTCATAGTCGCTTTGTGTTTAGAAGTTCGATTTTTTACCCTTTTACTCAATTTGGTGCATTTTGCACCTGACATGCTCGCAACGTCCGGAAATGTGTGCAAACAGAATGCATTCATGAACGCTAGATTTTTTACGTGCTGGATTTTCACTGGTCTTGCATTAAGGCAGTTCCGCGCACTTAATATTTTTCCATGTTTTTTACATTATCATGTGTTTAATTATTGCTTTAAGCATACATAATTACATATGATTTATTTTCTTATTAAAGATATAGTCTCAGCTAAAAAAAATCGACCTAGTATCCTTTTTACCAGTAGTCTTGATTTGGAAACTTTTATTTTAATGCCCCCTTTAGTTCTATTAATTAATGGTGCATTTGTTGATACAAACTTTGGTTATCAGTGCATTACATGTGAGGGTTTTGAGCTCACAAGAGTGACTCTGGTGGATGTTGCAGGACAGGTATGATCTCTGTCTGCATTGTTTCAATATTCTATCATTCGTCAGTCTGTGTGCTTTTAATGTCGATGACAACTTGTGGTACTCAGTGTAAAGAAAAACACGTGTATGCAAATTTGGTCAAATGCCATTTCCTTTGACTACGAATGCCCTTCTTTTAAAAAGAAATTCTGGGGGGCTATATGTTGATACTTGATATAAAATGGGAAATCTGTGGAAATAGCTATTCTTAGTTTCATAAATGGAGATTGAAATTTGTAGAGATTGAGCTGATTTGTAGTTACATTTTAGGCTTCTACCTCAATACGATAATTGTTCTGTACTATAATATTGTTCAAGTATGGAGAAAATATGTACTTCTTGATGATTGCAATATGAAAGCATCTGGAAAACATTTTTTTGGGTAATGTTTTAACATAGTGGGCATTACACCCTGTTAAGCGGTTTATATCATCAGTGGCATGATGATTACTGCTGAGTGCATATAGTATTTGAGTTTAGACATGAGTTTTGATGTTTATATTCAGTGTAATACACCTTCAAATTATAGGAATAGATCAATTCCCTCGAAGATTAATTGCATGTGTTTTTTTTTGTTTCATCGATCACTTGTCATGATCTGGTTGTGATTTTCTTGAGATGACATTATGGCTAATTTTCTCAAATCTTTGCAGGTATTGTTAGATAAATTTGTTAAACCAGCAAACGCTATCACTGATTACAACACAAGGTACTTCCTCAATTTGAAGTTCAATGGTTAAATAAACTTGAACACCAAGTCGAACTTAATTTGAGCTTAGCCGAGAGTTGAGCTGCAACAATTTCTTACTCTCTTTGAATGAGTGTGATCATTTTGATCTTTTGTTAAAAAATACTGATTAGAAACTTTGGTTCTTATTTGAAATTGTTAAATATGTCATTTAAAAAGATGATAGGATAATGTAGCCTTTTGAGAAGATCCAGGACATTTCATGGGATATCAAGTATGCTGTGTTTTGTTCTTTGAACATTGCTTGGTCATGAGTCACTTGGTGGAGTGGTATAACGAGACGACAAGTGGGAGGCATGCTGTTATTATCATGTCGTTTGCCTTAAAATTTTCATATATCTTAGTTTTTGTTGAGAAACCGGGCTGAACCTACTGTCAAGGTTTATTGCAAAGCATCTATACTCTTGTAATTTTGGATGTTACAGGTACAGTGGAATCACACCTGAGACGTTGAGTAATGTGACCACGATGCTTAAAGATGTCCAGGTTCAGTTAGAACCCTTGTGCTTTTACTTACCATTCTTATTATTACAAACTAAAAACTATGGAATTTGACTCGTCAGATACTTTTTCTAAAATTGACAAATGCTTCATTTTTCAGGAAGAATTTCTTCAACTGGTTCGCAAAGAGACCATCCTTGTTGGACATTCATTAGAAAATGATTTGTTAGCATTGAAGATTCGACATGACTTGGTGATTGATACGGCTATCTTATATGGGCACCCGCGTGGTCGTTCTTATAAACCAGCTTTACGTGTGTTAGCCAGGAGATTCCTTTCCAAAGAAATACAGGATTCAGCCAAAGGGCATGATAGTGTTGAAGATGCAAGATCTGCGTTGGAGCTTGCATTGCTAAAAATTATGCATGGTATATTTAAATACTCATATTAAGTTCAACTTGTTATTACTTTGTGCATTGAGGCATATGCTGAACGTAATATTTTGGACACAGGGCCTGGGTTTGGCTTACCTTCAACATTTTTAAAGAAAAAACTCCTGACTGTGTTGAGCGAATCTGGCAAAACCTCATCTTTGATCGATAGTGTATCTATAGTGAAGCGATATGCCTCAGAGGCATCTCACTCAATTCCAGTCACTTCTGATGATGAAGCTCTGTTGAAAGCCAAAAAAGAGGTAAATCTTGAATACTTGTTTCAATTCTTACAAGAAGTTGAGGTGTAAGATAGGACACGAGCCAGCTCCATTGATCATCTTCCTGACTAATTTTCTGGTTATTCTCAGATAAAAAACAACAAGGTGCATTTTATTTGGACCCAATTCACAGAATTGTTTTCTTATTTCAAGAAACAAGCGGAAGATGACAAGCACCTAAACACAAAGCTAGCAGAGATGATATCATTGGTTACATGTAGCAAATCCACAAGTCAGAAAAGCATCATGTACGAAGTCACCTCAGAACTGAAAGATATTCTTAGTCGGATTGATAACCGAGTCAGCAGCTTATATGCCAGTCTACCTTGCAACACTATGCTAGTTATCTGTACCGGCCATGGAGATACCGTAATGGTACAAAAGTAAGTTGTCACACGTAACTTATATCCAGCATTGAATTTCATAGAAACATCATCTAAGGTCTTATGCAAGTATAATATTACTCGAGGGTTCCCACAAGCCGAGTTGAGCTCGACTTGATTAGCTGTACCACCACAGTAGTGTTGTATTCAAGTTTGATCGAGTTGTCCAGTGATGCACTCGAACTCCCACATGCTCGTCAAAGTTGTTTTGAGCATGAAAAAGTAGAAACGACTGATCTTTATTACAAATCTTTTTATAGAATCAGTTGTCAGCATATAAGTATTTTACTCCAAAAACAAATGTATAGAGCTAAGTTTGCATAAATTTTTTGAAGATTAAGGAAGATTTTGGAGCAAAGGGAGACAGCAGTTTGCCGAGAGAAGATAGTGAAAGTGCTTGAAGAGCTGCAAGCCCAAGCTGAAGTTGGCTTATGTTTTGTTAGTATTAAACATTAAATTTTTTTAATATAATCTCAAATATATTAGGATTTTTTTTTAAAAATGTTTTAATGTTTATGTCCTTCTAGAATAATATTTTGTTCCTTATGTTCTCTCTATGGTTCCAAGAAAGATAAGTGAAAATAGAACTGCTGTATTTTGTGCTATATTTCATGTCACCCAAATATGTATATATATATATATACACACATATTATTGCTAATTAGAAAATACTTTTCCAAGTTAAGAATATGTATGATCGACATTTAAACTATATAGCTAATTTTGTGCATTAGAATTTCATAATTTTTCTTTTCTAATTATGAAAATAGTTTCTAATCCATTTTTTATAAAGCATTTTTATAAAATTTGTTTTCACATGACTTTTTTTGTGTAATATTCATAGGACCAAATATGTACGTTCAGTTGCTCAATAACAATACTTTCACCAACTTGCAACTTATGTGAATTGAATGTATACACCAACTTTTTAAATATTTGTCATTTAATCCATGTATATATTATATAACTTAAATATTTTAAATCGTAAAATAATCAGTTGATCTAGGATCGATATTCACTCTAAACAAACGATAAAAACTTTCACTGAAAACAAATTGAAAGTAAATATAATCATTATTAAACAAAATTTTTTATGAAATTGTCTCAGATTCAATATCAAAAAAAAATTATTATTTTATATTTTGAAAATAGATCTGATCGATCGTTCCAATGATAAATGTTACAAGTATCAATGCATTGAGTACAATATTCTAGAAGCAATTTCTTTTGCATATATGTATATGTAATATATATATATATATATGTGTGTGTATGTGTGTGTGTGTGTGTGTGTGTCTCTCTCTTCTTTCTCAACAATTCTTCGCTTTTTTTACTTAAATTATTATTATTTGTTATTAATATTATCATACACTTGCATAAGAAGGCTCTACAGACATTACGCATATTTACATTTGCAGTTGATCACATCAGGTACGTGAACGTGTGCCCAATTCAGATCCGCTGATCTTTCTCTCGATCAGGTTTGCTATCTGGGTTTGGTTCTTTACTGTATTTTGTTGATGGGTTTTTGGAATCGTGCATCACCGATTTGAGATTTTGTGTCCCAGTTTCTTGAATATTGACTAAATTATGGATTCCTCTTCCGGGGCACCGCAAGAATTTGATTATTTGTTTAAGCTGCTGTTGATCGGTGATTCTGGGGTTGGGAAAAGCAGTCTTTTGCTTAGCTTTACTTCTGATACTTTCGAAGATCTCTCTCCTACAATAGGTAAATTTAATATTTATTTTTCTCCCATACATGCGTGTATCTTTGTTTGTTCGTAGGTCAATTTTGGAGTCGACTTTGTTTGCTTTTGGGTTGTGCGAGGGATTATGCCGAAGACTTGTGGAAATTTTGGTTCATGCATTTTGTGAATGATCAGGACAAATTCTGTTTCTTTTTCTATCTTAAGTTTAAGTTGTTGGATTGTGTGTGTTTCCAAATATGAGCGCTGTATTATATATCATTATCATATAATCAGAATATAAGATGACTGCCATATTATGATAGCACAGGTTTGACTGAAGTTTTATGGAAGGTGCGTTACTGATTTTTGTTTCGAAGTGTTGATGGTTTAATTCTATTTTCAACATTTTTTAGTTATGAGAAGTATTCAGTCTTAAATGACTATTGGTCTCTCGAGGATGTGGCTTATAGGATGGTGTTGACAGAAAAAAAAGTTTCTGGCAGTTTGTTTTTGTCTTAAACCTCCATCAAGAAAAGTAATCACAACCAGTATGGGTTGGTTTTGTGTCCCAGTTTTTGATAGAAGATAAATTTTAATATGAAGCCACTTAGTCTGGTCATACTCATCTTACTGAGTCTGTTTATCTTGAACTTTTCTGCTAATATGGATTCTCTGGTTTGCTAATGCAATTCATAGTTTACCTTGCATTTTTTGTGTTTGCGCTGTATTTCCTCTAATATGCCGAGGTTATTTACTCATCCTTCCCACTCTTTGATGCCTAATTTGAGTTAGGGAACATTGAATTAATAACAGACTCAATCTAAGTAGAGAAGCTTTGTCGTTTAATAGTTCTCATGAACGATTTTTGTTTTAACATTCTCATCATTTTAAATCAAGGTCAATAGCTTCATAATTGAATAAATTCACATTTATAAAAGTTATCTGAACGAGAATAACCTTCAATTTTTATTCTTAAGAATCATGTGTATGTTGGTGTAGTAGATGTTGACCAATGATTATAATTATAAAATTTATTGTTTCTTGTCAACCGGTCGTTAGTAGTTTGTATTTGGCATTTTTTATTTGCTTTGTTGGTTGACTACAGGAGTGGATTTCAAGGTGAAGCATGTTACAGTTGGAGGGAAAAAGTTGAAGCTTGCAATTTGGGACACTGGTAAGAGCTGTCATGACTTGCTGTATTATCTTTTGAAGATTGGCTAAAGAAGTTTCCTTTTTTGCATCAATCGAGGCTGCATAGAAGCTTGTTTTGTACAGTCAATTGCCCATGTGGTTATAATGAACTTATTACCTTAGGATTTTTGTTTGCACCTTTATGGGATGTTTTGGACATGTAATATATACCGCTTTTCTTGAGTCGTTCAACATGTAAATTATTTGTGTAATCTGACACTTCTCGTTTTGCAGCTGGGCAGGAAAGATTTAGAACTTTGACTAGTTCATATTACAGAGGAGCACAAGGAATAATCATGGGTAAGCGCTCTTATGTATTTTTACTTCCTTTTCTTGAATGTTAATTTTGTAAGAAAATACCCAAAATAATAAGATAAATAGAATTGAGGTCAGAAATTATTGTTGCTGTTGTTTGATGCTAGAATTGTAGCTCTGTGTGATGGCCCTCGCGATTTGATGGTTGCTGGCTGGATAGAATAAGGGCGCTTCAGCATATTTAGCTTGTATTTTTGAGTGTCTACTGGTTGGATGATACAGTATTATAGAACATTACAGAGAGAGTTTTGTAGTTGTCAGTTGTATCATAAATCTGTCGTTCAAATTAAAATGTAATATGGGTACGTTGTGGAATGTTGATACCTTATGTTATTCACGCTCATGCACTCTCATCACAAAGAATGGTAACGCGAAACACCTTTGGCGATTGTGTAAAACAAGAACATGTCAACCTCTTTTCATACATATTAACACGTTATGATCTTTTTCTTGGTGAACCTGATTATAGGTCTTGCTAATTTAAGAGCGAACATATTTGTAGTGATCACGAAATTAACCAATTTACGTGAATGTGCTGTTTAATGCTTCAATTATCATCAGTTGAACCATCTTTCAATCACTTGATTTCAGTGAATCGTGAACTTTATCATGTGTTAGTGAGAATGATTCTATCCACTTACCTATTTCCAAGCCCTTGTTCTTCTACCTCTGAACATCTTATTCATGAGCTTTAGCTTTTAAAATATGTTTCACTTTTTGTAATGGAAGAGAGCGGTTCTTCACCTAGAAGTCTCTTTTTATATGTAAAAAAGTAGCTTGCATGATCATTAATTTCCTAGTGGAATCCGTCATGGTCTTATCCTGAGTATTCTAACTTAAGTTGTGGGGTCATGTGCCGTATTTTATCAAAATAATTATTTTGGCATGGGGGTGCAACTACCCTACATTGCCTCCACTGTACCTTCTTTCCAAGTACAGAAATATTACTTCAAATAGATTCTGTTAATCTCTTTATTTTATTTAAATTATGATGCGTTCAAGAAACTAACAAGTTATTTTGTTGTAGTTTATGATGTAACCAGGCGAGAAACCTTTACTAATTTGTCTGATATTTGGGCGAAAGAAATTGACCTCTACTCCACAAATCAAGATTGCATTAAAATGCTAGTTGGAAATAAAGTTGATAAGGTATGTTCTCATCTTTTAGAAAACTTGTTCTATTTCTGTGTTTTAGAATTTTTTGGCCGTAACGTTTCTCTCTAATGTTTGCAAGTTTCCTTGACTGTGAGCATACCCTCGTTGTTGTGCTGTTGTTTTTCAGCAAAATACATTTAACATGCCATCTCTTTTGTAGGAAAGTGAAAGGGTGGTCAGCAAAAAAGAAGGAATTGACTTCGCAAGGGAGTATGGATGCCTCTTCATCGAGTGCAGTGCCAAAACTCGAGTCAACGTGGAGCAATGTTTTGAGGAACTTGTCTTGAAGGTTAGTGTTATTTCATTCATGGTTAGTAAATAAAGAGCAGCAAGTCATTTATTTTCATTGAGTTGAGTCATACAATTGCAAGATATGCAACCGCTCATAACGATGCTGGTACTATGAACAATTGATCTACACCTACTTCTACGAATGTTGCTTGGGAGACAGCTATGCTGTGTGTGATTGTCTATGTAGTATATCAATCGAAATATAGCGTTTGAGATCAACAATGGCTTTTGGTGTACTCGATTCGAGGTCACTATTAAGTTGAGTCTGATGACACGAAACTTTGCACCACAACATCTATGCCACGAACCTACATAATTTCGCCCATACCTGTTAATTTGTTTCAAAAATATGTCATGCATTCTTAAACCAGCCATATTTTGCTACGAATATCATATTCTTCTGAAATTATTTCTATACACAGATATTGGAGACACCGAGTCTATTGGCAGAAGGTTCAGCTGTTGTGAAAAGAAACATCTTCAAACAGAAACCTCCAGAATCCAGCGCATCCACCAGCAGTTGTTGCTGAATCTACTGTGCCTTCTTCTATATAGTTTTCAGATACTTTGTTTCACTTTGTCACTTCCCAGTAGTTTGTGTGATCAATCTTTGGCTTAACTGCTCGATGTTTGTCTAACCCAACATGTTTCACATCAATTTCATTTACGTTCTTTCATATATTGCATGGCATCGTCGAAAGAATCGTTTTCGGTTACGACCCGTCCCATCGGATTTGTTTGTGCTATCTTGTTTACGTTATATGTGGAGTGATTGAACTTGTGCAAACACGAAGTGTTCTCCAATGAGTTCTTCTGCGTTTGACTGGAGTGCATCGTTATGGTATGGAAGAAAGACTTGATAATCAATTTATATTTATATTGTATATGTAAATAAAGATGCTCGTACATTTATGTAATATTAGTTATTTTTAGTTACGTGTATATATCAAATCTAATCAATTGCAAATCAAGAAGATTAGTATGTCTATGATTATATAATTTGTTTGTATTTATAAATTATAAAAAATTATTCTATATGATAACTATTAAAGCATAAGAGTTTTTTTAGAAATTTCTGGTAATTTTAAGGAGTAAAGGACATGATACATTGACATGACTAAAAGTTGGATGATGGAGAAAAAGCAAATTACTATATAAGCTAAAAAAATCAAAGGATATATTTTTCATTATGTTGGTCGTTTTGACATAATTTTTTTTTTTTTAGTAAAAATACATTTTCTTATACTAAACTTGTGATTTGTCTACCACCCCACTTGTGAGGGGGTGATATAAATTTCTTGAATATGTTTCTTGTTAGACGGTCTCACGAATCTTTATATGTGAGACGGATCAACCCTACCAATATTTACAATAAAAAGTAATACTCTTAGCATAAAAAATAATAATTTTTCATGGATGACCCAAATAAGAGATACTCTTAGCATAAAAAGTAATATTTTTTCATTGATGATCTAAATAAGAGATCCGTCTCATAAAATATGACCTGCGAGACCATCTCACACAAGTTTTTGTCAAACTTCTTTGTAATATCTGAGGTCGATCTCAAGGTATTATGAAACAACTTCGTCCTCGTATCATTAAAAAAATTTATGATTTGTCACACTTTAATTTTATTATATATTAATAAGTATCTTAAATTTTTATTTGTTTAAAAAATCTTTAAAATTTTGAATACTATATATATTTATATATAAAAAAAGAAGGGTAAAAAGGAAGAAATGTTGGGCTGTCATTTCCAATAAAAAAAAAAAAAAGGGCGTTTGTAAAGGGAAATGTATGTATTAATAAATAGCACGCACAAATGATCAGCGCCACAAAGTGAGTTAAAATACTGTTTTCTCCCGCTTAAAAAAGCTTCCACCAACTTTATTTACGACTGGAAAGTTGCCTCAATCTCATGGGAGGCCAGCCCAACAATGAATTCCAACCTAAAGTTCAATCAAAATTAACAACATTAAATTTATGTGTTGAAGTGTTAAAGATCTTTAAAGATGGAGCGTATATGAGATTTATTTAATTTTTTTAATGTATTTTTAAAAAATCACATGCCTACTTCTTCTATCTTCACACAGACGCACATTCTTGGTTTCCCACTTTTTGTTTTCTTTTTTGTTGTTAAATCATACTTTGGTTTCTTGGGATCATTTATTTTTCATATTCTCGAAGATTTTGATAATTGGAGTTAGTTAATAAGCAGGGGGTTGAAGATGGTTAAAGAAACTGAGTTTTATGATGTTTTTGGAGTTAGTCCTGCTGCTTCAGAGGACGAAATTCGCAAAGCTTACTATCTTAAGGTCTGATCTTTTTCTTGGATTTGAAGCCATTTTTGTTTTTTTTTCTGAAGTAATACCAATCTTTCTATGATGCAATAAAAAAGATAAGTATGATCTGTTGGAGCTTGATGTATTGTCTCTTTTACCAGTTTCTTCTGTTATTTTGAACTCTATTTTATTTTTCTAGCCTTCCCTATCATCCTATGTGTCTGATGTTAAAATGGAATATGGCTCCTTTTTTTTCTTTATTCTGAAAAATGTAAGTTTCATACTATGAAATATGTTCGAAATTTTAGGTTTCTTGATCAGTTAATCATTTTTCTAATTTGTTTTTGAGTGGTGCAGGCAAGGCAAGTTCACCCTGATAAAAATCCTGATGATCCTCAAGCAGCTGAAAGATTTCAGGCAATTTTCTTCTGCTTCTGATTTTTTTGTTTTCTTGATTGATTTGATCTGACACTAGTCAAGAACATCAGATTAATCCATCACTCTAATGTCTCTGATGAAATGAAACTGTGTTCATTTTTTTTATGCTTTATTCAAGGGATTAGATCACTTTCTTGATTTAAATTATATATTTTTCTTTTTTTTTTTAATGGTCTAAATCTGTGCGATAAATCAAACAAAAGGAAAGTGAAATTTGCACATAATTTTACCTCAAGTTATCACCATGTATCCACTCATGACAAGCAACTCTTGGCTTCATTATCAGGTACTCGGAGAAGCATATCAAGTTTTAAGTGATCCGGTGCAAAGAGATGCATACGATCGGAATGGAAAGAACTGCATCTCTAAGTAAGTCTTTTTCACATTTCTGAAGTTCATAAGTTTATCAAAATAATTATATTTAGTCGTTCTCATCTGATTTGGGATAAGTTCATTCGATATCTCTAACTTTATAGGGAGACGATGCTGGATCCCACTACTGTTTTTGCTCTTCTTTTTGGAAGTGAACTTTTTGAAGATTATATAGGACATCTAGCTGTGGCATCAATGGCTTCTGCTGAGTTATCTCATGATAATGACAATTCTGACAAAGTTCATGACAAGCTCAAGGTACGAACACGGGTGTGTCTGTATGCATGTGTAGATTTGTGTGTGTACTATGTTGTCTATTTGCAATCTTTGAGTACAGATTGAGTCACTGTCAGAATGTGGCTTCTGGTGTAACAGCAAATGTTCAAAATAGATGTTGGGCCACAGTAATTGTTCCCACTAAACTTTAATGTTACCTTTTAGCACAGTAATCGAAATGCCGAATGTGACCATGGGCTATAACTTATAATACCATGGTAGATCCTCGATCCTATAATTTAAGCAACACCATTGTTCAGCACATTCACATAGGCCATAGAGGTACTGTGTCGACTAGATGATCATATCTACGCGTCTCATCCTTTAATTGATCATGAAATGTTGCAGAAGATTTGAGTTATTTTTATCATAAAATATATAATTTTAACATGTATCACCGATATGAATCAAGGCTGTGCAAAGAGAAAGAGAAGAAAAGTTGGCCAGAAAACTCAAAGATTTTCTTCACCAGTACGTGTGGGGTGACAAACAAAGCTTCTTAAGACATGCTGAATGTGAAGCAGAAAGACTTTCATCTTCAGGTCAGTTAAGTTCTACCCGAAGTTCTACTTCTCCAGAGGCAGAACCGAAAAAATTCATCTCTATAAAAATAAAAATGATTTCAAATTAAACTCGAAATATATATTACGTCATTCTCTTGCCTTCTGTGTTCCTGATAAACAATAGCCTTCGGAGCTGAAATCTTGAATACAATTGGATACATCTACACAAGACAGGCAGCACAGCAGCTGGGGAAAAAGGCTTTATACCTTGGAGTTCCATTTGTGGCCGAATGGGTTCGCAATAAAGGTCACATCTGGAAGTCACAATTCACAGCAGCAAAAGGTATTCGTTCATTTTTCTCAAAAGCTACTTGTGTAAGATCAGGTTCCAACTTGTAACTGTTAAAGTGAGTCCGGATTCGGATTTTGCTCATTCAAAACAATCGATTAACAGCCAACCACTCTATCAATGGTGTTACAATTTTGGTACATGAACTAGATATCTAGCACATGTTATACTGACCAAGTCTTAAGAGCAAGTTCATGGACATGTACAATTCGATTGAAACTTGTATGATTCAGTATGTGTACTACTCAGGCGCGTTTCAGTTGCTTCAACTACAAGAAGATATCAGAAGACAATTCAAAACGGAGGGCAGTGCTGAAGAAAACAATGTCGAATCGCATTTAAGACTAAACAAAGATACAGTGATGAATTCTCTATGGAAATTGAATGTGGTCGACATTGAGATAACTCTATTACATGTCTGCCAAATGGTTAGATTACTTTCTTTTCTTTACTTTTTTTGAAGTTTCTTACAAATTCAAAGTTGGTTTATTGAATTTAAACCGTATCTATCTATACAGTCTACCATTTTCTTGAATTTTTTGACTTGGGATTTCCAGGTTCTGCAAGAAAGCAATGTCAGGAAGGAAGAGCTCAAGATGAGAGCTGTGGCTTTGAAAATTTTGGGAAAGGTTTTTCAGGTGACTTGTACTTTAAACAATTTTACCCCTCATAGTATCTTCGGTTGTCATTCTAATCTATTTGCCAATATGTTTCGTTTCTAATTCCATCCGTTCTCGTGCAAGTGATGTAGATCACATTCATCTTGTGGACCACTCTTTTCAAGAATACAAATTTTGCGTTACTATCAGTGTAAATCGAGAAGAATAAATGTGTTTGTTTTCAGAGCCAAAAGGCACAAAATGGCGGGGCTTCAAGGAAGAAGATTGCTTCAGCAGAGGCAGATGAAAGAAGTTCTAATAGTAGCGACGAAGAAGATTCGCCACGAATTCTAAATTATCGAACTCCTTTACTCACGCAGGTACAATGGTCGAAACATGGCTACAGATGTATTACTCGTAGAATTTCATGAATGCAACTCATGTTGTATTGTCCCACGAGTTTTCAGAATAGCACCAACCCTTCGCAGGTGGATCTAACAGGGCAATCCAGACCAAATTTCACTATTCTAACTAAAAATTCAGAAGTTCTGTTCATTATCTTGAGATATTTAAGTTAGTCTTGCCCATGTTTTTAACAAGTTTTTTAAGGCGTTGGAATTTTTGAATTGCCCGACTTCATACGGTTGTTTCTTCTGCTGTGACAGGGCATTGGCAGACTCTTTAGATGTCTCTGTAACCCAGCATTTGACGTAGACGATGAAGAAATTGTGTATAGAGGAAGATGAGAGAGTGAACTATCCATGTGTGATGGAGATTTAGAGATTGTACTAAATTCAAACATGTCTGAAATAGGGCATTGTATTTACTGTACTGAACTTTTGAAGAAAAACCGAAGGAACCATGATCTTGTATGTGTTTGTAAACAAACTGTGCAGTTTTTAACACCCGATGTCGATCTACTACAATACTGAACTAACTGATGTTCTATTGTTATCTGGTAAGTGGCATCTATAAGACCAGAACTCAACTGTAATTAATGCTCGATGGCTCGACTGAGAAATAAGGGAAAAATTTCATATCCAAATGTAGGAGTTTTCTGAAACACAGCAACGACTATTAAAAAATTACAAGATAAAACACTTAATTTTTTAGGAAGCAGCAATTGTTTTCAGATGAACATGTTGCTTCCGTCTGAGAGAGTCGTCCTAAACAGTACACAACATCGAGCCAACAGCATTTTGTTGCCTGATGAACTGATACTTTTTGACCATGTACAGACACGACTAAGTATAGAGCATACAGTCTTTCCTGTTATTACTTACCGTAATGAGGTATAAATTGCTGTCTGTGGCGGTGTATACGATTGTTCTCCCAGATGAAGACCGACCTGGTAGCAACCATCATTACTTGCTATAATGTGGTATGAATTGCTCTGTCAAGCGGTGGATATTATTGTTATCGCCCTCAAGAAGCCGTAAGACCTGCAGTCATTACCATGATGAGATGTGTGAAGGTCGTATGGCAGATTAAAATAACTTGAAAAAACAACGAACAAGTGAAAAAAATACTGACATGTTCACATGAATGGACATGTACAGATGAGCTATCTATCTATCTACACACACGTGTGTGTGTGAAATTTTCGAAAATTTCAAAATTCAAAACCTACCCAACCCCCACCAAAATGCCCAACGTATCCTCCATGAGAATACTGGGTCCACATATTGTGATGGAAGGCGGAAATTCCTAGAGTTCAGTGGACAGATCGATACAATTATGATTTTGAAAGAGGGCTGGGTCAAATCTCATGGAAGGTAGAATAAATTAACCTGTAGTTGAATAAGGTGCATAAAGATGCTAAGAGAGCAAGAACATAGAATTCGATACTTTTAAAACAGCAATTGCTCAAATGCTACTGGTGTTAAAACGACTCAGGTTTCAATAAACACTACCGTTTGCCAAATAAAACTTTTATGGTTTGGCAAATGTAAAATAATAATATTGAAAGCATAGAAAAACCACCTCTGCCATTGACGGTCGCATCTCGGGGTCAGTTTGGAGGCATAAAAATGCTGTTCTAGCCATGTGATACAGCTGATGAGTGTTATAAGATTCTCCAAGACGAGGATCAGCTAGCTCATGTAATGCAAGCTTCTCAATCAGGGATAATGCCTGAAGACATGGACGATAATTTTTCTTTAAAAAAAAACTTCCAAAATAGGAAGAGAGGTTTAGCACAGAGGGACTTTCCGTAGAAAACAACTACTACTTCCCAGAAAAAGATGATGAAACTTTTCTGGAAGGAGTTGAGAAAAATCTGTGTTATCAAGCATTTTGATTTTTTGAAGTAATTATCACCCTTTCACATAAGTGAAAAAATTACGGAAATGTTCCTCTAACTAGATAACAATACGTCATATCAAGGATATCATAATCTTAATGATCTTAAATCCGATTTGAGAACAAATATATTAATTGATCGATAACAAAACAAACACATAGCCAAAAACCATACCCATTGTCTAAGAGATGGTTGATAATCCTCTCTAGTTGAGTCCACGGCCTTGCGCCCAGATATTAATTGTATCAGAACAATGCCAAACGCATAAACATCAGTTCGTACTGAAACAATGCCATTCTCTGCATACTCAGGCGCAAGATATCTACAGAAGACCAATAAATCTCAACCCCGATTTATTAAAAGACGTATTCAACGCATCAACTAAATGGCATATACTTACCCTAGAGTGCCTAAAATTCTAGTCTGTATATCATCGACGTTTGTCGTCCACTTTGCAAGGCCAAAATCCGCAAGCTGTGTATGGATTAAAAATAAGGAAAGCCATTAAAGCTCAACAGATTTGAACATCCAAACTCAAAACTATGTTCGATTTTCATCAAGGAAAAATTGTATAGCCAAGAAAAACATAATAGCCAAGCATCATCGATCTTATGCTGAAGAAGAAAACAAAGTTTTGGTTATTTCGATCGTATATATATGAAAGTGTACCTGATTTAAATCCCTTTTTAATAACAGGGTGTTTGATAGTAAAATTCATGATAAACTAGCAAGAAACTACCTGGTGTAATTTCGAAAAACAATAGTATACAACAGAGTGAAAAAAATTTGGATGACTAAAACTTACGTGCCATTATAAAGGCCAAATCATATAGATTAATGCAACTGGGAAATATATAGGATTCAAGAAAATACCATGGGAACAAAATCATGTGTTATCAATATATTGCTTGGCCGCACGTCCCGATGAATAATGGGACTTCCTCGACACTCTTCATGGAGGAAACGCAACCCTGTCGCGGTTCCAATGGCAATGGCATGTCTTCGATGCCATTCAAGAATTTGATTAGGATTATCTGTCAATATTGATAACATCACCATATATCCAAAGAAGATTATATCTACATATGAACAAATTGAGAGACAGAAGCCACCAACAGAACTTAAGAGACGTGATTTTGTATCAAATACACTTCTCACTTTTCTTAATAAAACAGTTGGCATCAGAATTTCAAAAATTACAATATTTACTTACCAAACAAATGCCAGTCAAGTGAATTATTGCAGATGTACTCATACACCAAGATGTTGAGGTTTTCCTTGCAACAATAACCAAGAAGCATCACTATGTTTTTGTGGCGTGCAAAGTTTAAGACATACACTTCAGAATGAAATTCCGAAAATCCTTGTGTACTAGCTTCCTTTCGAACCTTTGCAGCAATTTGCTGCCCATCCTTAAGCTCACCTTTATATACACGACCATACCCACCTTCTCCTAGTAAATTATCCGACGAAAAATTGTTTGTGGCAAGCTGAATTTCGGAATAACTATATTTTTTTGAGTCCAGCTCAGTCTTCATTCCACAACCAATGCAGAGAGCAGGCACGTCAGAGGATCTCTGTCGAGTGGGTTTTCTTCGTTGCTTTTGTATCATCAGTGGAGAAACCTTATATTTCACATCCACCTTAGCATGGTTACCTGCGAAAAATCATTCATTTTGTTTACAATCCTCGCCTCTTTATATAAGTAAAATATATTGAGATATATGGTAAAAAAACCTTTCCTGATATCATATTGACTATAATTTATTATTTGATTTCTAACCAACAAAATTCTCATGTCTTAAGCCACAAAATCACAAGCGAGCAAGTGATATGAGAAAATTCAATATTTGGACAAAGATATTCCTGGACAAAACATCAAGACGTGAGAAAAGGACATCCATTTTTTAATGAAAAATGAAATTTATTAAAAAAATATTAAATATATAATTGAAGGATAACACATCCTTCATACTAATCTGTAGCAAATCTAAATGTATCTCTTAGGTTTTCTTTGGATAGATACTAACCTATCTTTATTTGTATTTTACATTTTGTATTTTAAATTCTTAGGATTAGGTTGTTTTATCTCCTGAAATATATATATATATAGTTAATTTACTCGATGACAACAGAGCTCGGTGAGAATTTCCTCCTATATCGCACTGCTAAAGAAATTTGGAATGCGCTATTCATCCACTGACAACACATCAGAGTTATTTGCCATCGAATGCAGCCGGCAAGAGCTGCGTCAAGGGGACTCCTAAGTTATAGAGTACTTCACTGCCCTTACCCCCCTATGGCAGCAATGGATCTCTTCGAAGTTTATGAGTGGGAGTGTCCAATTTATGCGGGTCGCTTTCGTGATATTGTTGATAAGAAATGGATCTTCAAGTTCTTATCGGGCCTTAACACTGCACTTGATGATGTACGTGGCAGGATTCTGGGAGCTAAGAAGTTGCCTACCCTTCGAGCAGTGTTTTCCGACACCCATCATGAGGAGAGTCGACGGAAAACTATGTTGGGACCATCCACACCACCCCCCTCTACTGATGCATTCGCGTTCGCTGCCCAACATCACATGTCCACTCACGGCGACAATTCTAGTGGTGTGTGTCATTCCCAGCTACTACCCCACCAATGGCCAGTTCAACACTGTCGCCCATGGTGTCCAAAGTGCCACAAGCCCACACATACGCTTGAAACTTGTTGAAAGATCCATGGAAAACCTGCTGATTGGAAGCCAGCACGTAACAGGCATGCTAATACAGCCGTTTCTGAGACTCAAACTCCACCTTCCGAACAGCAGCCATTCGCGAAGGAACAACTAGAGGCCCTTCAGAAATTGTTTGGCCAGCAAACTCTCACACCTGCCCCATCACTTACTGGCACTGGTAACATGGCTCATGCAGGTATTTTCTCATTTTCGACTCCACAACATGTTTTTCCTACTCTTTGATAGTCGATTCAGGTGCTTCCGACCACATGACTGGGAGCCTGAACTTGTTTACTACTTTTCGGCCTTGTCATGCCAATGGGACACTTTCTCAAGTCATTGGTTCTGGTTCTTTTCAGTTAACTAAGGATATTTGTCTTCATTCGGTCTTATTTGTGACTGCTCTTACTTGTAATCTGCTGTCAGTAAGTAAACTAAATTGTGATCTCGTCTGCAAAACTAATTTCTTTGTTAATTCTTGTGTTTTCCAGGATTTGGCATCGGAGAAAACGATTGGCAGTCCTGATCGTTCTGCAGGCTTGTACATTCTCAAGATTAGTGTTCTAAATGGCGGTCGAGGCAGCCGCCTAAGCGTAGACGGCCCTCGATCGCACCGCCTATGCATGAGGCGGGTGTTTTAGGCGGCCCAAGCTATACGGCGTTGGGGAGGTGGGTCGAGGCAGGTCGAGGCGGCGAGCAGGCGGGCAATGCGGGAAGTCAAAAATTTTAAATTGTAGTCAACAATTTTAAAAACTTAGTCAAAGTCAACAAATTTTAAATATCGAAACCCTAGCACACCTAACTTTCTTTATTTTATTTTTGGTTTTCACTCTCAACTCTCAACCACCACACACAGCCCGCCGCCGCCGCCGCCGCAGTCAGAATATTTAGGTTAGGCATTGCATATTTATTATTTATCATACTTTTGGTATAATATGCAATGCCTAACTTAAATATTCTGTTTAGTCTACTACTTGTTCTAATGATGGATAATTGATTGAAACTTTGAAATTTAAACTTAGTTTTTTGGTAAAAGTAATTATATTACTTTGTTAACATAATAGCATTAATATGATGATGAATCTTTATTAATTGCACATTATCTAGATGATATTATATTGTATGAAGCTTCTTTGTGTTTAAACATTATTTAATTGCATATTTTACATAAAAAATGATGACTATTTATGATTATATTGCATGATTATCTATAAAAAATTACTTAAAAAATTCAACCGCCTAGGCGGCCGAGGCGTTAGGCGGTCACCGACCGCCCCGCCACCGCCTCCCGCCATTTACAACCTTGCTCAAGATGGATGCTTCCTTACTCAAGACTTATGCATAACCATCAACATATCCCACCATTTCTGCCGTCAATTCAAATAATGTTAGGGATGTTTTATTGTGGCATTATCGTTTAGGTCACCCGAACTCGTTGTACCTTAATAAGTTGTTTTCTTTCTTATTAAATAAAAGTTTTCTTTCTTTCCAGTGTGATGTTTGTCAGTTCTCTAAACATACTGATGCATCTTTCACGCCAAATCGTCATGTACATTCAACGTCTTTCTCTCTTATACACATCGATATTAGGGATCCCTCTAACTTACCAAATCTTGGGGGCACTCATTAGTTTATCTTATTCGTCATGATCACACACGCTTGTTTTGGCCTTCCTCGTGAAAGAAAAATCTGAAAGTGATCAAATTTTCAAATATTTCCATAGCATGATTAAAACACAATTTACTACCCATATTCGGATGTTACGCACTGATAGAGCTCGTGATTATTTTAATTCTGTTTTGGGGGGTTACCAGCAGACAGACGGTATAATTCATCAAAGCTCGTGTGTTGACACCCCCACATCAAAATGGGGTCTCTGAGTGTAAAAATATAAATCTTCTTGAGGTTGAAAGTGCAACTATCTTTTGCAACTTAGACACCTAACTTGCTATTGTACCACCTAATGTGAACACATACCCAGTAGTACTTT
Organism: Primulina huaijiensis; assembly: GCF_012295235.1. NCBI lineage: Eukaryota > Viridiplantae > Streptophyta > Magnoliopsida > Lamiales > Gesneriaceae > Primulina > Primulina huaijiensis. The sequence continues at coordinate 1,564,808 of NC_133309.1, read as the reverse complement.
TTTTGCGATCCAGGTCACCAACCTTGCTTTGTAGGACTTGCTACCATCTTGTTTTTTTAATCGGTACACCCACTTGTTATGCAACGCCTTTTTGTCATGCGGAAGTTATGTCAACTCCCACGTCTAGTTGGATAACAGTGAATCTAACTCATCTTTCATGGCTAACTCCCACTTGGTTGAATCATCATTTTGCATTGTCTCTTCATAGATCTTCGGTTTACTTTTGTGTAAGTAAAACATAGTGAAGTGCAAAGGAGTATCACTCAAGTGGTCTAATTGTTCTCGAAGATCTCCTAAGTTCAATCACCGGAGCTTGTGGGTCATCATCTTGTGCAGTTGCTTCTTCATCTTCATGGTTACTGTTTTTCGATTCATTCACAGGAATATCTGTCAATGGCACTTCATCAGTCTTCTTGACTTCAGGACATTCATCTCCAACTCCAATGCTTGACTTGTCCACGTACAATACTTGTTCATTGAAGATTACATCTCTACTTTGAAAGATCTTCCGATTTTGGCCATCCCAGAAATGATAACCAAACTCATTATCTCCATAACCAATAACAAAACATTTCTTTGATTTCGGATCAAGTTTTGTTCTACTCTCTGAATCAATATGAATATAAGATAAACATTCAAACAGTTTAAAGAAAGAAATGTTTATTTATTTGCCGCTCCATACTTCTTTGGGTATTTTGCATTCAAGTGGTACCGATGGTCCTCTGTTGAACAGAACATCATCCCATAATGATTTGGGAAATCCAGAGCGCAACCTCATGCTCCTAGCGCGTTCATTCAAGGTTCTGTTCATCCTTTCAGCTATACCATTCTATTGAGGTGTACCAGGAATTACTCTCTCCATTTGATCTCGTTCTGTCCACAGTATTTCTTGAACTTATCATCTTCATATTCACCGTCATTATCAGACCACAAACACTTCAACTTCAAGTTGGTCACATTCTCAACCATGACTTTATACTTTTTAAATGTCTCATAAACATCGGATTTATTTTTCAGAAAATAAACCCAAATTTTCCTGCTCGAATCGTCGATAAATGTGACGAGTATCTTGAGCCTCTTAGGGATGTCACAGGAGATAGCTCTTGTATGTCAGCATGCACCAGCTCCAACTTTGCTGCTTTGGGTTCTCTACCACCATTTGAAAAGCTAATATTTTTCTTCTTTAAAAAATACAGCTTTCACATAGTTTGTGTTCAACAGTTTTTAATTCCGGTAGCTTTCCATTTGAAATCAGCATCTTCATTCCCTTATCACTCATATGTCCAAGTGTACAATGCCATAGACTTAAGTTAGCTCCGGCATCCACAACTGCTAATGTATATCTGCAACTGGAAGTCATATAAAGTGTACTAGTTTTCTTTCCTCGAGCAACAACCATGGCGCCATTGTTTATTTTCCAAGAACCATCACCAAAGGTCACATTAGGGCTTTCGTCATCGAGTTACCCAACTGAGATCAGTGTCAATTTTGGTACATGTCTTACTTTGTTGGATTTCCTGCGCCGTCGGTTAGAACTCTTTTTTCCACTTCTACCACTGCCTCTATTCTAAATATTTAGAGCAGATCTCGATGATGTTCTTTTACCCGGATCCATCCTGCAAACTTCTACAGCAATAATTTGATCTCTGACATCATTGAATTGTAGCTTTCTATTGCCAACAGAATTGCTAACCGCTATCCGCATCGGTTCCCAAACATTTGGTAAAGACGCCAAAAAAATAAGTGCACAAATCTCATCATCAAAATTAATTTCGACCGATGTTAACTGAAAACCAATTGTGTTGTGTGTTTAGCCACCAAAGCACCTTCTCCCATGTTCAAGTTGAATAACTTTTTCATGAGATGTACTTTGTTATGGCTTCTCAATCCATCATCTTCAGTCATCGCTTCTCTAGCCTTAGCAAAAAATCTTAAAAAATATTTTCTGACGTAGAAGATCAGACAAAGTTACAACAACAGAGCATACTAAGAATTCTAGAAATTTTACTACAAGGTTCAGATACCAGTTATAGTTTACCCCAAAGCGATGACGATCATGGCGGTAGTAAAATACCAAAATTGCGGAATAAAATAATCAACAAGAATACAAAGATTTACATGGTTCACCCAATATAGGCTCGGAGCTACTACAAATCTTTAATATAGATACAAATTTTACAAGTGTATACAACAAAACACTCAATATTTCAAACTCCATGCATGAGTATAATCGATAAAATAATTTCTCTAACTAACACAAGAGAACCTATCAGCACTCAAGAAAAAACAATTATTTTTTCTTTTGCTCTCTATTTTACGATGCTTTGAAAAGCTTCGTTGGGATATTTGAAACTGAAGCGAAGGAGCTCTATTTTTATAGAGCTCCTTGTGCATGTGATTCCATCGAATGCAGCTGTCACACCTAACATGCATGCCACCAACCACAATGTTAGGTGAGAAATGAAATACAGCTATCTAACAATCATTTCACCTAGTAACAAGTACCATGTCTAAAATTATTCTTTCCATCACAAACACAACATGAGCTTGAGATTTTGTCTCTTTCACGGTTCCTTTAATTAGGTCCACATATTTTGGAGTTTGTTTTGTATAGGATGGTAATAAGATAAATCAGTCCAAGATCATTACTTTTGAAAGATCCAAGTTTCCTAGGGATGAAAGAGATGCAAGTCTCAAGCATGGACAACACAATGACCATTGTTTTACAAAGTGACAAGTAATCTTCCTCTACAAAAGAGGAAACAAGCGAACAAACTGACATGTCAATAGCTACACTGATTCATTTACTTTCAGAGCCACGAAGCATAACTAGGATGTCCACGGGTTGAAGGTAAAAGATTGTAAAGCTGAGAAATTAAGTAGGCAGCACAAGGACTGAAACGGGAAGAAGTTACTAAAATTTCAGTATATCAACACAAATAACCTTTCTAACCTGGTTCCTCTTGCTTGTGATTTGGCCCAATATCTTCCAATGATGAAAAGCTGTGATTTCTAGAGTTTGACCCAAAAGAAGACAAGAAACTACTCTTGGCCATATCATAGCTTGTTTCTAGAGAATAAACAGATGCTGGGTAACTCTCAGAAATTTCGGACTGCTCGGGCTCATTCTCTTGCACAGGTGGTAGTGGGACAGGCTTGGATAGTGTGTAGAACTTTTCTTCACTGTACTCAGTTTCCTTATTCGTATAACTATGTCTTAACACCTCCAACGACAAGTTATCAAGGACTAGTGCAACCTTGCAAGATATGTGTTTAAGATAGAACCTTGTTTCCTTTCTTAGGGACCTGCAAATGTAGATTATCAGTTCAACCAGTGAAAATAAGGTAGAAACTAAAGAAGCTTGATGCATATACTGAAATTTTACACATTCATGAGTCAATATAGGAAACCCATTCATATTAACATGCAGTGGAAGCATGCTTCTTGAACAATTTTATCCTTAAAGAACCATACAATTACTTTTCTTCAAACAAATAGATTTATGTCCAAAAAATCCTAACCTTATACTAAAGCCAGTACATGATGGAAGGACAAAGATACATGCCAATGAAAACTTACAGTGTGTATAAATATTATTTTCATCAATTCTGGTCCTGGTCTTCTTCTTCTTTTTTTTAATGAATATCATCCATTACAATAAGGTAAAAAGAGCTTTTTACAAGTACACTAGACATCCCAAAGAGATAGCAAATATCGAACTAATAGAAGCAACGACACAATTGCCAACTACACGGGGTATACCCCGGTGCTGGAAACAAGTAAAGATGATCATATCAACGCACATCATAAATAATAATAATACAATCAATGGCCTATATCCAGATTACTTGGCGAACATCGAAGAGTAAGGATCTTGATTTTCCTAATGATATATGTGATATATGTCAAGCAATCAAAGAGGAATAAGAATTAAATCAGGGAAGGTAACTAATAACAGTTAAATTAGTTGGGCACAGGAGCGGTTGATCGAGTCCAAACCTGTCACTAACTGAAGATCAACTTGTGGTCATTGGATGGGTTTATACCAGCAAGAGGGCCTGTATATATAAGCTGAGGAGTTGGTGGAAAAAGGATGATCTGATCACACCCAAAACCAGAGAGCAAGAAGCGAGAAAAATTCCCTCAATATTCAAGAGTTTCTTTGTAATTCATAGGAGAGAAAAAATGAATTCGAGATGTTGATTTGTTTTGAAATTGCTCTGTTGTAAACTGATTAATTATAATGAGAGTATCTCCCGTGGATGTAGATCACTTTCTTTGATCGAACCGCATAAAATCTCGTGTTACTTGCTTATGTTTCGTGCATGTTTCCTGTTCTTGATTATCCAAACTGCAAATAAGAATTGACTGATTATAATTCTGGTGAAACATGTTGCTTGATCTTGGTTTTAAATCGGGTGGATTCAAGTTAGATATTCTTACAACTGGCATCAGATCCAGGTTCTTGGCTATCAAAGAACTCGATATGTGTTCAATAGAACGCTTTGATGGAACTGGAAACTTTTCTCATTGGCGTAGAAAAATGCATGCCGTTCTCGTCCAACAGAAGGTGGCTAGAGCCCTAGTCGGTGAGAAGAAACTATCAGAAACCTCAACGCAGATCAGAAGGCGGACATTATGTACACGGAATTCAGTACTCTCATCCTACACCTGAGTGACACGGTACTCCGGGTAGTATCCTCAGAGAAGACAACCGATGGAATTTGGGCAAAACTTGAGTCTATATACATGACAAAATCGGTGCAAGAAATGATCTATCTAAGAGGTAAATTTTTTGGTTTCAAAATGACCTATTCAAAATCCATCGGTGAAAATCTTGATGAGTATGATAAACACATTCCTGGCTTGGAAAACATTGGAATTGAAATTGAGGATGAGGATAAGGCCACCATTATTCTAAATTCAATGCCAAGTACATATTCCGTATTTGTTGATACAATGAAGTGTGCGAAGGAGAATTTGGTCTTTGATGAAATTCGAAAGGCATTGAAGGCAAAGGAGTCACAGAAACAAATGGAAATAAAAAATAAGGGTGACAATTTGCATATTAAGGGTAGATCAGAAAAGGAGTATCACAACAAGAAAAGGGAAATCTAGTCCCAAAACAAAGAAACTGAAATGTTTCTTATGCCATAAACAAGGTCATTTCAGAAAAGATTGCCCAGAACGATTCAGACAGGGTGACAAGAATAAGGATAAGGGAGAAGCATCGGTTGCACATGATGGCTATTAAAATGCTGAAGTCTTGTGTGTTGCAGAACTCAAGGCTGATCAAGGCTGGATCCTTGACAGTGGATGTTCTTTCCACATGTCACCAAATAAGAATTGGTTCCTATCTTTTCAAGAAATTGATGGAGGTCATGTCATCCTTGGCAACAACAAGACATGCAAGGTTCAAGGATTAGGCTCCATAAAACTTGTTATGCATGATGGAACCGAAACCATTCTAAAGGAAGTAAGATATGTCCCAGAATTAAAGAGAAATATGATCCTCTTTGGGTACACTTGACAAACTGGGCTACACATTCAAGGCTGAAAATGGCAGATGGACAGTCTTCAAGGCAGATTGGCTGTGATAAAAGGAGTTAGAACAAATGCTCTCTATAATATGAGTGGTGGAACTCTCATTGGGTCTGCAAGTACAATTGAGAAACATGACACAGACGCGATGTTGTGGCACTTGAGACTTGCTCACATCAGTGACAAAGGGCCGCAAGAAGTTCATAAACAGGGTCTACTTGGAATTAAATCCTTAAATCAAGTAGATTTCTGTGAAGACTGCATAAAAGGTAAATAAAATTGAGTAATGTTCAATAAAGGAATCCGTGTATCCACTGCTCCTCTGGAATATGTTAATTCGAACCTTTGGGAACCATCAAAGGTCCCATCAAATGGAGGAGCAAGATATTTCATGTCTATTATCGATGACCACTTGCAGTCAGGATCACATGCAGCCACTCCCAATTTAAATTTCTAGCTATTTGTCAATGTAAATTGAAAAGGAACAGTTTTTGTGATGACTATAGTAGAGTAGCGCCAATTCTCCTTTCCTCGTTTTACATGTTGACATGTCTAGGCAAATATTTTATTTTCTCTCATCTTCATCAAATAAAAATAGAAAACATAAAATGAATGAGTTTCTAAAGAACACTCGCTCTTTAATCCTCCACAAGATTGACGCTTGACTGATAAACCAAATGAAGTTAACAAATATTAAAAATATAATGCTACCTATCAAGAATAACCCATGTTGCATTGGAAGTAGCAACTTCTTGTATGGAAACCTTCCTCATTGGATTTCCAGCAGTGATTTTGACTTCAATGTCCACCTGTAATAGACGAATATGTGAGAACCGACTCTAAAGATATAGAACCAAATACAAAATATATACACTCTTCTCGCTATATTTCCTTATGACATGTAATTTTGTGTTGGAGATAATATTCTCAGCGCTACCGCCATTTCCCGAGACTGAATAAAGGAATGCTTTTAAATTTTAGAAACAGATCTATGATCTGGCTGTTTTCATATACTCTAAGCGTGAAAATTATATGTTTCAATAAACAATAAAACAAAGTCTACAAGCGCGTTATTTACCCCTTCGCCTTCACATTCTTCAGCGCTATACTGGAGCATGCCTACATACAAATCAACCTTTTTTGATACTTCTTCTTCCATTGCACGTATATGTGATGTGCCAAGGAAGTTATCAGGGGCTACTTGCATTTGGTAACCCACTGTGAAAAAATGGTAAATAATAAATGAAGAATCATAACATTAACATTGACATCAAATCAATTCCATTCTGTACAAAGTAATCAAACTAAATACATATAAACATGATTTACCTCTTCATTCACCAAAGTTATATGAACTAATTATATTTGATAGATTGTATCAAAAGGTAATGAATTGCTTAAACAAAGCGACAGGAAAACATCATATATAGGCATGTTCACTAAAAGGGATAATCTAATAAAGCGTTGAATAGAAATTACTTCAAATGACAGTAACATTTAGTAGTTTGATTGAATATTGCATGACATTTAACAAATCATCCCCAAAGTGTAAGCGCCATATAGCATATGCCTCTTTCTCAGTGGCTGAATGAGTATAAAACACATCATCTCCCATAGGTGAAAAAGAATAACAATGAAAACCACTTGCATCATGACTAGCAATAGGCAACACCACCAATATATCAAACAATTAGGATAAAAAATCTATAAAACTAAAAAATCCAACCTTAAAAACCACATAGAAAGATCTGAAAACTAGTAATTCAATATGCAGATCATCTAAAACACTTGAAATCAAGAAGCACAAGACTTACTGGGATGCAAGACTTTGTGCAACACTCCAAGAACCGTAATCGTAACGCCTGAACGTATAATTCCACCGTACATCCGAATGTTATGAATAGTATGCCTAAACTCATCCTTATTTCTATCTCTGGTAGCATCATATATGATCAGAACACGAGATGGCGTCAGAGGATTATCCCTCCTCCTATGATTGTCGCTACTATTAATACCCTCCATTGGCATGTAATTTTTTAAGAAAATCAGAATCCCACAAAACAAAAGTGTTCCTAAACGCAATGCACCTACTCAAATAGTCCAGATTGCTGCAGCACACGACACAAGTCGTCAAAATTGAAAAGTTTATTGAGAAGGAAATCTGGGAAATAAAATCCCTCACAATAAATAAACACCCCTTTTACTCCAATCCACCACTGTTTGTCTCGATATGCTTGGTTGTGTTTCTTGAGGAGAAAAAGAATATTTGGCGCATATTTTCAGGATCATTCTGGTATATTCGAAAGCCTGGATGTGGGACAGTTAAGTCATCCAGTAAAGAGTGATTAAAAAACGATGATCGCAAAGCCATTGAAGACATGATCAAAGAATCCATTTCGGGGTTTCTTGATCGTTTGACGGCCAACATATGTAACCTTGCGTGCCTCCGAAATCATGCAAGTACAACATTGCCGTGTGGCCCCTCAACTTTCAGAGTAATCTCAATTTAATCCTTTAAGTTTTTTTAACTTATTATAAATTGAGTAGGTCTTTTGTGAGACGGTCTCACGAATTTTTATCTGTGAGACGAGTCAACTCTATCGATATTCACAGTAAAAAGTAATACTCTTAGCTTAAAAAGTAATATTTTTTCATGGATGACTCAAATAAGAGATTCGACCCACGAAATTGATCCGTGAGATCGTCTCACAAGAGTTTTTGTGTTATAAATTTTAATATTATTGCAAAACTATTAAATTTATCTATCCTTATATTATATAATAATTTTATATAAATAATCTACCTGATATCTTAGTATGATTATTTTATAAATAACAATAAAAAATTATCTCACTAAACAAATATTTTTCAAATTTCAATATCATTCTCGTACGTACTTGATTTTAAAAAACGCAATATTTAAAAATATATTTAATTTTACATAGATTGTCTTAAATTTTTTTTAGATATTTCACATTGGTAATCAATTCAATTTATACTATTATTTTAATATTATTAAAAAAAATTAATTTTTAAAAACAACAACGCAATCTTTCTATTGGATATAAAAAATATCATATATATCAGAAGAATATTAGACAAAACCTTCAATAGATATCAAACAAGACTACGTGAATCAAACCAAAACATTGAACAATCTTGAAGAAGTATATTATGAGCATTCCAGCCCACCAAGTCTGCACAGAATTCTGACACGAGTGGAAAGCATATTTTCTCTAAAAATAAATGAAATCATCTTGCTTCGAAGGTTGCATATGCTAAACCATCTACAAAGAGTTCATTTCACACCTTGATAGGTGTATGAGTTGGTGGATTAAGTGAGAGTCCGATCAATGATGAGAAGTTTGATTCTTTCTACTAACAGTTTCTCACACGAGACTGTCTTACAGAATTTTCCGAATTTGGTTTATATGGGCAAGGTGTTTTGTAGGCTACTTGTTAGCTTGGGGTTTACCTAGTGTGTACTGAAGAGTAACGACTGCGAGTTCCATCGTCATAAAAAAGAGTTCATTACCTAATAAAATATGAGAGAGATGGATTAGAAATTTTAGGAGAATGGATCGAATTATGATGTTACCAAAAATTTAACGTACCTTGTGTTCGATCTGGTAAGCCAAATACTGTACTCCTTGTTGAATTGAGTTGGTCAAGTTCCCTGGTCGGGTATGGGCCGAGCAGAACTTCAGTGTGGATCTGCATGGACGAACAAACATTAGAGGGTGCCAAAAGTATTTCTGGCATAGCTCCTCCGATGCTTAAATCAGTCAAGAGAACAAACTTAAGTGTGAGAGAATAATAGTGCTAGTGTAGTATATGTATATGTAAAATTATATAGCATACCTGATATTTGTATATTGGGAGGGGCCAGATACCTTGTATAGAAAAAACTCTAGTAAGCCAAGTTCCCTAAAATACAAGATTTGTTCTCATATTATATTATCTTTGATAATTTATGAATTTGAATGTTAAATCCCGACTTCTTCGGGATTCTTTCTTTATTTAAGAAGATTTATTCAAGATTTTTATATGGATAAGACATTATTCACTGTCATATTTATTTGAGTTTGGGTCGATGTACTTTCAGTTAGGTTATTCGAAAAACGTTGTCAGGAGGTCTGCTCAGTAAACTCTGCTAGGAGGTTGGCTCGTTAAACTCTGCTAAGAGCTCGGATGCTAGGTATTTCCATCTTGCGAGACCTTTTCTCGAGTAGAGAATAGCCTAGACTATGTGCAAGGTCTTAGGCTCTTTAGTTTACTAGCATCAGTTATGAATCTTACATTTATGTAGATGGGCTCGGGTCTGGATTAGTTCGGGCCGGATTGGCTACATTGAAGGTATCATCTGTTTTATATTTAAGAGATTTATCTATATTTATCGTAGTTTTAGCATGGGCTCGGCTCGACTCTCCATGATTATGCTCGGCTATGGTTGTGCTCTTCCTCATAATTCTTTACTTATCATAGAATATTTATTCAAGAATTTTATATGGATAAGAATTTATTTATTGCCATATTTGTTTGAATTCGGGCCGGTGTACTTTCAGTTCGACTATTCGACTAACCATGCCAGGAGTTCGGCTCGATAAACTGTGCTAAGACTCGGATGCTCAGGCAATCCATCTTGTGAGACTTTTTTCCAAGTAGAGAATAGCCTAGACTTTATGCAAGGTCTTAGGCTATTTGGTTTACTTACATCATTTATGAGCCTTACAATTTTGTAGATGGGCTAAGGTCTGGAATAGTTCGGGTCGAACCGGGTCGGGTTGGCTACATTGAAGGTATCATGTGTTTTATGTTTAAGAGACTTTATCTATATTTATCGCAGTATTCACATGGGTTCGGCTCGGCTATCCATGATTATGCTCCATGGCTCAGTACTTCCATGGATCTGCTCTTCCCATGGTGCGGCTTTTCTTCTCTTACCATGATGTTGCTCTTCTACTCTTCCATGATGCAACTCGTCTACCCTTCCCATGATACGGCTCTTCCATGGTTGTCACTGATATGCATAGGAAAGCAGGGTTTTGCTTGGAGAAAGATCATATCTAATTGTAGGGACATCAAATTCTAATTATGATATGATTTAATTCCCTAGTTGGGTGATCCGATTTGTTGATAAACAACAAAATAATCGAATCCGATTCAAGATAAAATGGGAAGCAATGATATTACATCACGTGGTCTCATTGACATGAGAACAAAATATTGTACGTCTAATGGGTCATTCAAATACCTTTTATCCAAGTGTCCCATGATATATTTTTATCATGCTCTTCAAAACTTTTTTCCCCGCATATTTATCTAGACGACTATTTTGTCCAATTAGGCACCAAAATATCAAACCATTCTGAAATAAAGTTTCCAAAAAAACAAAGCATGCATAAATCCAAAATTCCGAAAATGAAAGAATCTGCTATGCTCATCACGATTATTGTGTCGGTATAAGAATTGCATTTAATGAGAATGTTGGTGGCTGGCGCAGACTTCTTTGAATGGACAGACAAAGAGTTGTAATAGTCAAATTTTGCGAAAGAACACTGACATGAAGGTCTCTAAATAGAGCTCCCCCTTCATTTTGAAATCATCCCTTCTTCGAGTTTTCTCTCATCTTATAAGCATTTGAGTGCTTAGTTCTATAATATCTGTGAGGTGTTTTGTTCTCCTGTATTAAGAGAGTGTGTTCTCTTTGGAAACACAGTGAGTGAGTTGTACACCACAAAATATTATAGTGGAAATTCTTTTCATCTTACCCGTGATTTTTACCCTAATAATTTTTAGGGGTTTTCCACGTAAATCTCGGTGTCCAATTTATTCTTTATTTTCGGGTTTTATTATCTCAAATTACCGCAAGTGGGACCAAAAAGTGGTATCAGAGCCTTGGTTTAAAATTTTTTAAAATTCTGAGTATACTCTGTGGTTGCAGCCTAGACTGATCTTCCACATCAGAAAAGATTTTTTGAGATTTTTTATTTAAGGCGGGATTAATTTTGTCCAGTCTACTAAATTGTTGTAGACATAATGGCGGGAAGGTACGAGATAGCAAAGTTCAATGGAAGCAATTTTATGCTGTGGAAAATAAAGATACAAGCAGTTTTAATAAAAGAGAATTGTTTGGCGGCTATTGGAGATAGACCGGTGGAGATTACAGATGATGGAAAGTGGAATGAGATGAATGACAACGTTGTTGCCAATCTACACTTGGCTATAGCAGACGAAGTTTTGTCAAGTATCTCTGAGATAAAAACAGCCAAAGTTATCTGGGATACTCTGACAAAGATGTACGAGGTCAAGTCCCTACACAACATGATTTTCCTAAAGAGAAGGCTTTATACTCTTCGGATGGCGGAATCCTCATCGATGACCGACCATATCAACACACTAAATACTCTATTTGCCCAACTCACTTCCATGGGGCATAAAATAGGGGAAAATGAACGTGCGGAGCTTCTACTTCAAAGTCTACCAGATTCATATGATCAACTTATCATCAACATTACCAACAATATTCTTATGGGCTTTCTAAGATTCGATGATGTCTTAACTGTGGTTCTCGGTGAAGAAAGCCGGCGCAAGAATAAGGAAGATAGGTTGGTAACATCGAAGCAGGCAGAGGCTTTACCGATGATAAGAGGAAGATTTATGGGCCGTGACTCCAGTGGGAGTCAAAGACGAGGTAGATCAAAGTCAAGAAGTAAGAAAAAAAATATTTACTGTTTCAAATATAGAGGTAAAGGGCACTTCAAGAAAGAGTGTACGAGTATTGACAAAAGTTCTCAAAGAAATGTGGCCAGTACTTCAGGCGGCGGTGAAATATTATTCAGCGAAGCAGCAACTGTTACAGAAGGCAGACACAAATTTTGTGATACATGGATTATGGATTCAGGAGCGATGTGGCACATGACGTCTCGGAGAGAATGGTTTGATCATTATGAACCAGTCTCAGGAGGATCTGTATTCATGGGAAATGATCATGCCTTGGAAATCGCTGGGGTTGGTACTATCAAAATTAAAATATTTGATGGCACCATTCGCACCATACAGGAGGTACGACATGTGAAAGTACTGACGAAAAATATTTTGTCCTTGGGGCAATTGGATGACATCAGGTGCAACACTCGTATCGAGAATGGGATCATGAAAATTGTGAAAGGCGCGCTTGTGGTTATGAAGGCGGAAAAGGTTGCTGCAAATCTCTATGTACTTTTGGGAGAAACACACAAAGAGGAAGAACTAGCTGTTGCATCAATTGGTTCAGGAGAAGAATTAACAGTGTTATGGCATAGAAAGCTCGGGAATATGTCAGAACGGGGATTGAAAATTCTCTCAGAACGGAAGCTGTTGCCGGGACTTACAAAAATGTCACTACCCTTTTGTGAGCATTGTGTTACCAGTAAACAACACAGATTAAAGTTTAGCACTTCTACTGCCAGGAGCAAAAGCATATTAGAGCTGATTCATTCGGTTGTTTGGCAAGCACCGGTTGTATCCCTAGGAGGAGAGAGATACTTTGTCTCGTTCATTGATGATTTCTCTAAGAGATGTTGGGTGTATCCAATCAAGAAAAATTCAGATGCTTTCCAGATCTTCATAGATTTCAAAGCGCGGGTTGAACTTGATTCAGAAAAGAAAATCAAGTGTTTGAGGACTGACAATGGAGGAGAATATACCAGTGACGAGTTTGATGCATTTTGTCAACATGAGGGCATCAAAAGACAGTTTATGACGGCTTACACACCTCAACAAAATGGAGTGGCAGAGCGGATGAACAGAACCTTGTTGGACAGAACAAGAGCTATGTTGAGGACTGCAGGTTTAGAAAAGTCATTTTGGGCAGAAGCAGTCAAAACCGCTTGTTATATTATCAATCGTTCTCCTTCAGTGGCGATTGATCTGAAGACTCCGATGGAGATGTGGACTGGGAAGCCGATAGATTATTCTCATTTGCATACATTTGGAAGTCCGGTATACATTCTGTATAATGAACAAGAAAGATCGAAGTTGGATTCAAATCCAGAAAATGTATCTTCTTGGGTTATGCTGATGGAGTAAAGGGGTTTCGCTTGTGGGATCCTACTCTTCACAAGCTTGTCATCAGCAGGGATGTTATCTTCGAGGAAGATAAAATAAAGGGAGACAAAGGGACACTGAATTCAGAAACTACTATATTTCAGGTGGAAAATAGGACGGATGAAAGTCAAAATTCTTGTGAAGCAGTACCAGAGCACGAAGAACAAGAACATGTTGAGTCTGAAGTTTCCAATGTGAGGCATTCAACTCGAGACAGAAGACCACCATGTTGGCTTTCAGATTATGTCACTGAAAGTAACATTGCATATTGTCTACTATCAGATGATGGTGAGCCATCGAGTTTCCACGAAGCTACTCAAAGCTCGGATGTATCCTTGTGGATGATTGCAATGCAAGAAGAATTGGAAGCATTAGACATGAATCAAACTTGGGATCTTGTTACACTACCACGAGGAAGGAAAGCCATTGGAAACAGATGGGTCTATAAGATCAAGCGTGATGGCAATAACCAAGTGGAGCTGTATCGTGCTAGATTGGTCGTAAAAGGGTATGCTCAGAAAGAAGGCATTGACTTCAATTAGATATTTTCTCTTGTGGTTCGGCTTACAACAGTCAGAGTGGTGCTGACATTGTGTGCGGTGTTTGACCTACATCTAGAACAGTTAGATGTGAAAACGGCGTTTCTTCATGGAGATCTTGAAGAAGAAATCTATATGCTCCAGCCAGAAGGTTTTGCGGAAAAAGGCAAAGAGAACTTGGTTTGCAGGTTGAACAAATCTCTGTACGGTCTCAAACAGGCGCCGAGGTGTTGGTACAAGAGATTTGATTCCTATATCATGAGCTTTAGATACAACAGACTGAGTGCAGACCCTTGTACGTATTTCAAGAGGTCTGGTGATGATTATATCATTTTGTTGTTATATGTGGACGATATGTTGGTAGCAAGCCCCAACAAAGATCAGGTCCAATGATTGAAGGCACAGTTGGCTTGAGAATTTGATATGAAAGACTTGGGACCAGCAAACAAGATTCTAGGGATGCAAGTTCACTGAGACAGAAGTAATAGAAAGATTTGGCTTTCCCAGAAAAATTATTTGAAGAAAGTCTTGCAACGCTTCAACATGCAAGATAGTAAGCCAATTTCGACCCCTCTTCCTGTTAACTTCAAGTTATCCTCCGAAATGTGTCCTAGGAGTGAAGCAGAGAGGATTGAGATGTCTCGAGTACCATATGCATCAACAGTGGGAAGTTTGATGTTCGCTTTGATCTGTACAAAACCGGACATTGCTCATGCAGTGGGAGTAGTTAGTCGGTATATGACGAATCCTGGACGAGAGCATTGGAGCACTGTTAAGAGGATTCTTAGATACATTAAGGGTACCTCGAATGCTGCATTATGTTATGGAGGATCAGATTTTACACTCAGGGGCTATGTCGATTCAGATTATGCAGGTGATCCTGATAAGAGGAAATCTACTACTGATTATGTGTTTACACTTGCAGGAGGAGCAGTAAGTTGGGTTTCAAAACTGCAGACAGTTGTGGCGTTATCTACAACGGAGGCAGAATATATGGCAGCTACTCAAGCTTGCAAGGAGGCAATATGGATTAAAAGGTTATTGGAGGAGATCGGGCACAAACAAAAGAATGTTCTTTTGTTTTGTGACAGTCAGAGTGCCTTGCACATTGCAAGGAATCCAGTCTTTCATTCCAGGACGAAACACATTGGAGTTCAATTTCACTTTGTGCGAAAAGTAGTAGAGGAAGGTAGCGTGGATATGCAGAAGATCCATACGAAAGATAACATAGCTGATTTTCTGACCAAGCCAGTGAACACTGATAAGTTTGAGTTGTGTAGATTCTCAAGTGGCCTAGCGGAAACGTAAGCAGCAGGGAATGACAAGATTGAAAGGATGTGTGGAGATGTGTTTGATTCTCAATCAAATCTTCAAGTGCGAGAAATGTCGGTATAAGAATTGCATTTAATGTGAATGTTGGTGGCTGGTGCAGACTTCTTTGAATGGACAGACAAAGAGTTGTAATTGTCAAATTTGGCGAAAGTTTGAATACGTGTTTTTAACGCGTATTCACACTGACAGGAAGCTCTATAAATAGAGCTCCCCCCTTCATTTTGAAATCATCCCTTCTTCGAGTTTTCTCTCATCTTATAAGCATTTGAGTGCTTAGTTCTATAATATTTGTGAGTTGTTTTGTTCTCCTGTATTAAGAGAGTGTGTTCTCTTTGAAAACACAATGAGTGAGTTGTACACCACAAAATATTATAGTGGAAATTCTTTTCATCTTACCCGTGGTTTTTACCCTAATAATTTTTAGGGGTTTTCCACGTAAATCTCGGTGTCCAGTTTATTCTTTATTTTCGGGTTTTATTATCTCAAATTACCGCAAGTGAGACCAACATATTGTTGATCACAAAGTTCTTAAAACACCAAACACTAATTTTCAAGCGGAAACAACAGTTTTGTCGGAATATAAGGTTTCAATAATGACAAAACTGAGATAAGTAAATGGTCCTATATCACATTAGCAAGCATCAAGAAAGTAAAGAAACAGTGGCTAACATCCACTTAATATTATTGAAAATACAGACAAGTGTCGTTGTAGAACAAGAATCGTCCAAAAAAGTACAAGTTTCTGTATCCAGGACGTTCTTTAATTAGGTTAGAGAATCTAAGTAACTCATGTGTATTCAAGAAAATCATCAACACGATTATGTCAAGTAATGATCTATATCTTGGCCAAATAGCTACCAGTAGTTCTTCACTTCCAACTTTGTCAACTAGTTGATCTGGTTGAACCATCATAAATAAATTGCAACATCAGAGCTTGATGATAAAAGAATATGGAACGGGGGGATTCGTAGTTGAGGAATTGTATCAGAAGAAATATTGGTTTCAACCACAACTGCAGGTTGTCAATCTACATATTGTGTGTTCGCATGCAATGTCCTGTTTCATTTGTCCTGTCAAGTGCTCTAAATGGGCACTTTCTCCCTCAAGAAGGCGCAGAACCTGGACAAAGGAAAATCTTTGAAATGCTGACAGAGAGCCGAGAACTGGTGCTATATACGAAAAAATCAAATATTTTTAGCAAGTTGTAATGCAGTAGTTTCTCACATTTAAGATTGTTCTTGGGGAAGAAAGTAACATACCTTGATTTTCCAGGTATAGACTAGACAAGACTATTTACAAAGAATTATAATTCAATTGAGAAAGTTTTGGGAAGATAATGTACTCAATGAATCATATTTCACCTCTCCCATGGATGGGCGTGTCTCGGGTTCGGTTTGAATACATAAGCATGCAGCATTAGCCATGTTGTACAGTTCATAAATGCTATATGAGTCCCCAAGTCGAGGGTCAACAAGCTCGTCTAGTGCAAGCATCTGGATCAGTGGCAGTGCCTGAAACAATGAAAAACGCGAGCAGCAAAAATAGATAAATATGAACTCATCAATTTTACCATAGGAATTAAATTCGAGGAAAATTTTCTTTATTTGAAACTTGTTTGGAAAAATGGGCAACAGCCGAAAAAATTGCCACACTTACCCACTGTAAGAGGGACTGATTATTGTTACTTCTCGATAAATCCGCTGTTTCACACCTTAGTCCTGTTATTAACTGTATCAAAACAATGCCAAATGCATAAACATCAGTTTTAATGGAAAAGGTTCCATTCTCTGCAAACTCCGGTGCATGATAACTGCAAAAGAGAAAAGAACTTGAGATTAATTTACTAGATAACAATCAAGGGGCGCTGATATCCATGGAAATGCAGCTATATTTTTCATTATGAGATAGGAACCAATACTCACGCAATAGAGGTGGCGTGGGTGGTTGTCGATTTGTTAACCTTGCTTGTTATCGAGTTTGTGAGGCCACAGTTTCCTAGCTGTACATGAATTAGAATGAACACAATTCTAATTAAACATGAAGAAACCTCGAAATAATATTCAAGCAATGAAATCATGTCCTTTAATAGCGCTTAATGTCATGAAATATAATAGCCTTTTAAATCCGTTATATCATAGAAGCAGAGATCCAAGTAGCTATGGAGATGATGACATTCAAGAAAATCGGACACAAAAAAAACGGGGAGAAATGTATAACGTAAAGATTGAAATTATCTATGACTATGCTTGATCAAGTTGAGAATGTCTTAGACCATAAAAAATTTCAAAAAAAAAAACACAATTGAAAGCCACAGTATAGAGGAAAGAATGATTTACCAATGGATCAAAGTCATGTGTGAGCAATACATTGCAAGGCCTCAAGTAACCATGAATTATAGGACTTCCCCGACACTCTTCATGTAGAAAACGCAGACCTTTAGCGATTCCAATGGAAATAGAATGTCTTCGGTGCCAGTCAAGGACAGGTTCTGTTTTATCTGCATCATAATACCACTGAATAATGAAACAAGGGAGTACAAGATAGGTTCGTTCTAAGAATAGAAGGGAATCAACTTAGTTCATTTCCACATACAGCAAATTTGCTCACCAAGTAAATGCCGCTCAAGTGATTTGTTGCAGACAAATTCGTAGACCAAGATGTTAAAGTCTTCATTGTTACAATAACCAAGAAACATCTGGATGTTTTTGTGGCATGCAAACCTCAGGAATTCTGGGATCCCTTGTGTATTTGATTCCTTTTGCACCTTTGCACTAATAAGCTGACCATTCTCGAGCTGACCCTTGTATACAACTCCATACCCCTCTTCGTCCAGTAGATTATCAGGTGAGAAATTATCTGTTGCTGTATTTATCTCAGAATAGCTATATCTCATAGAAACCGATTCCATTTCCAATCCACTAGACGTACCAAGAACAGGCGCAGATTGGTCATATTTAATTAGTAATTCAGTATTGCCACCTGTGGAAAGTAATTAATACTGTCATAAAGATGCATGGTGCTAAGATCAGGACCATTATTGCAGTTCCATACCCACCTTTCATTGCATTTTCAGATGAACAATCAACTGTAACAATCTCTATCTCAATATCAACATAATCCATCGAATTTTGAAAACTCTCCATCTTCTTATCGTTACTAAGACAAGGGGTTTCAGAATAACTTGTCAGACTTAGCTGTTCTAGCATCACCGGGGAAGAATCATAGTATTCATTTTTCATTTTAGCATCAACACCTGCGGAATTCAGGACAGCTCCTAGTTATGATATTTTAGTCATAATGGCGAAAACAAGTTTATAAACTGCAGATAGAATAAATAGAGAGCTCAAGCACCTCATTTTGTACTCTCAAGGTGTTTCAACGAGAAAGAGTATGAACCATAACACCAACCAACATGTTTGACAAGAACTGGAACTAACAATTCTTTAGGCAAGGAGACATGACACTACATTTTACTCAGTTACCCCCCATGGACCGAAAGAAAGAGCATGAAAAAACCCAAGCAATTTAGTTAAATTGTCTCCTCGTGACTAGGACAAATTTCAATAGTGATATTATAGAAAGTTCACTGATGGATTCCATACTGTGATTAAGCTTAGAGCAGAGATGAAACAAAAAACTTAGATCAGACAAAATTAAAGCAAGGCACCAAGATTGCGAATGTAAAATCCAAATTGTTCAGTGTATAGTAACCTTTCCAACCTAATTTTTCTTTCGGAGAATTTGAGCCAAATTCTTCTTGCATGGAAAAGTCAGGTTCCTTGGAGTTACAAGATAGCGATGTCACCAAGATACTCTTCTGAATCTCAGTATCTTCCATAGAGTTCATAATTTCAGGGCCAGCAGAAGAAATGACGGACCTCTCATTGTTCTCAATATCTTCAGTTGGCGACACCAAAACAGGCTTGGATAGTGAATACACCAGTTTATATTTCGGAACACCATTGGCACTGTCAGAACAATAGGGCCTCATAACATCCAAGATCGAATTTTCAAGAACCAGTGCAACCTTGCAAGGCACGCGTTTAAGGTAATACCTCAGTTCCTTTCTTAGGTGCCTGTCATAGCAAATTATCAGCTATCCATTGAAATAATTTCAGAGTACGTGTTTCAGGAAGTACCTAAAAACGTGCCAAACTAAATGTTTGTCATCAAATTAATTGGAAATCCAGTATCAAAATCAAGCTATCTACTGACCAAGTTAATAAATAATCAAAATTTAGGGAAACAGATTGAGAGAAGAAAATGTGAAGCTTGTTTTATTGCACGAAGTAAAGGTAAAGGAACTCCCAACATCAGTTCTTTTCTTTAGCGGTTGAAACATAACAATGTGAATGCAACAGGAATTCTGGTATTGTAAAAAGAAATTAGAAATTTACGGACATCACAAATTTGAGGTTAAAGTTGACTAGATTACCCAGGATATTCAAAGGAGTGAAAGCATAATTTCCAGAAATGCTCTGAATTAGAAAATCACAAAAGTTAAAAGATGTGACTGATAGAAGGGGGATGCCTTTTTCAATGTTGGGGAGGTTAAAGATCGTATCTGTGCACTCAATGCAACTTTGTTAAAATAGTGAGCATATTTTTAAATTACCAATATATGGAGCGTAAAGTACTTATTATGCTCAGGCGAAAAAGATCAACCGAGAATATGTGAGCGCGAAAATGACAATGGGAAAAAAAACAAACTTATCTGTTATTCTATTTTTGTCACTAAAAAGCAACAAAAAGTTCTGAGTAAATAAAAGATCTATATGAAATTGCATCTCATGGTTGGTGAAAAGTAAATTTTTGAGAGATGTGATATATTTGAAATGTAAAAGAAAATGTAATATAAGTATATAACACTATGCACACGGTAGTTCACAAGTTCCGCACACATTCTTTCAGGATAAAATCCTGCATGAGCAAGTAACCTCCATGTATTAAAAATTTCATTTGAAAGATAGTAAGTCTCTCATCCACTCGAAATAAAATATGCAGACATCATTGGCGGCTCTATTCAATTACTTGCGTTAAAAAATTATTTGTATTACCAATTCCATCATTCTGGAGGCACCCATATGAACTTCATGAATCATAGATTCACAGCTAGTTTCTTATCTCATACAACCTAGTCGATTTATCATTTGGTTGAGCCACATGGGAAAGGAGAAATTTCATCAAGAAAGACATTAAATTGCGATAAAGATTTCTCTCACTTCATTATCAAACTTCAACATGTTGGTTCAGAGCCGAACAGTTGTTATTGACCTGCATTGCTTATGAATAGTGAAATGCAATTGAATTCAGCATAAGAACTCTTATATTAGAATTAAGGCGTTCGTAGTTAATCTTCAACTTAAATCTAACGACTAACAAGTGTACTATTTTCAATAGAAAGAAAGGTATGGTAGCAAGATAAAGCATTACTAATTCCATTAATCGGTTTTGAATCTCATTTTCAACCATTTATATCCTCGATCAATCTTCATTCCCAGAGTGTACAGAAGCTTTATGAAGAGTTGTATACTGATTGGACTAAAAGAAATAAGATTAACACAATACTCATGAAGGAGAACACTGAACTGAAGTCTGTGGTTGCAAAACTTGAAGTTATCTTAAGCAAAAAGGACTTCGAACTTGGCAAGACCAAGGATGAGCTTCAAAAGGCGACTGAATCACTAACCAAGTTCAATTTGAGCACATCTAAGCTTGAATCCATACTTTTGATGGGAAGATATGACAAGAAAGTCTTAGGTTTCAAAGACAGTGTGTTTAAAATACCAAGCCTCTTTTTGTACCTAGAAAATTGGAGAAAAAAGTAAAAGGAAAACAAAATTTTATATTCCATTATATTTTCGTTTCGGATGACAGAAGGAACTGTACAGACTATATTGATACGGTTGGCTATTGTCAGAAACAAACAAAGCACCTGCACATATAAATATATGCTCATTGATATATCCAATTCCACTGTTGTATCTAAGATCAAAATGAATAACAAAAAAAGAAATCTATGGAAATAAAAGAATTAATAAATTACAGCCACATCGAATAAATAGCAAATAATCAAATAAGCCTGATGAGAATGAAAGAGTTGAATCAGATCTTACCAATCAAGTACAACCCAGGTTGCATTTGAAGCAGTGACTTCTTGTAAGACAACTTTCTCCACCGGAGCTCCAACAGCAATTTTGACTTCAATACTTATCTAAATAAAAAATACATTAGTGTTGATGCAATGTAAAAATACATCCATTCTACCCTTTTGATTTTTTGACATAAAACCAAATTTAAAGTAATATGCTATAAGTTTATGCATATTGATTTGTCATCAGGTATCAATTGTACAAATGGGAAATCTAATGCCCAAGAAACTAGAAAAACTGAAAAGACGGTGCTCGTTCCAAAACAGGGAACTCAGTCTACACTACATTGTTCAGAGCGAGGCCATTTTTAAATTCATTAAGTTCCCAAAAGTCCAAGTAAATTAACCCTACAGGGATCATATTTTGTCAATAGAATTATAACCTTGGAAAATTTCAAGGGCTGTTAGACCATTTTATTTTGGATTTGCCAAAAATTCACCAACTACTCAAAGGCCGCTGCCTGGCTAAATTTTGTCCAGCAGAAAGTCGTTTAATATTTCCATATCAATTAGCTGATATTAAATGGCACCTTGAAATTAATAAACATCTATAAAAATGACTTTATTTGAGTTTGGAATACAAAAATGTCACAAGTTAACTTCAACATAAAATTGCATCTGAGGTTTCTTTAGATGACAAAATAGAAATATTCAGCATAACAAATTTAGGGTTCTTCAATTTTGCAACAAAGATACATGATGGTTCTAATTACCCCATTGCCTTGACATTCATCAGCGCTATGCTGGAGCATGCTTACATATGCGCCAAGCTTCCTTGAGGAATCTTCCTTGATTACACGTGCATGTGTTCCAAACAAAGAGTCGGGACCTATTTTCATATGAAAGCCCACTGTGCAGATATAATAGTTAATAATGAAGACTGAATAACATATTTAAGCATGAAAAATGAAAGAAAGGTTGAAGTAAATGAAATAAATACTCCAATAGAAATCATGTCCAATTTCCCTCAACCATATTGTTCAACTTTTTTTAAATGTCCTTCTTAAGCAGTATATTCTCCAGTATGTAATCTGTGATAGACAAACTGACATAGGCTAGATAAAGAAAAAAAGGCTAATTTCCAATTTCCACAGCAGTATATGAATATCCAATTACATAACAAAAATGTCCAAAATCTTCATAGTGTCTCTATTCTATTCAGTTTTATCATTTTAGAATTTGAAGGCCTTGGACATAAGGGAATGTATCAGTATATACCCTTCACAAAAAATTCACCCTCTCAAGATCATTTTCGGTTAGAAAAATAAATTATCCAATCCAAGTCAAAGTACTCATAAACATCACATCAACTATCAAAGTTATATCCAAACATCTCAAAACTATGTTCAAACATTTTTTTAAAAAAAATCAAGTTGGGTTGGATTCAAAGCCAACCAAATCACACTACCTAAGAAATTTTCTATTGAAAAATGTAGATCAATAAACAAGTCCCTAGGCAAAAAAAAAAAGAAAAAAGGAATTAGATATGGTAGCATAATGTCCTCTAAAAAATCTGAGAAAATATGGAAAAGCTACTGGACAACTTTTAATAACTGGAAACAAGCAGTTGATGGTCTGCTTGGGAGGCCTTTCTATTAATTGCAATTCAAGTTTAGAAAGCAGGTTTCAAGAAACAAAAATCAATATTGTGTTTGGTAAGAAATTTTCGAACGTTGATGAGAGATTCTGTAATTTCAGAGTATGTTTGGTTTGGTTTTTTAACGTGGGTAAGATATATTCAAAGTCAAAAATTTGTTCAAAAATATCAGGAACCAGGTAGTGATGTGAGAAAGAGCATTTTGTACCGTGGAGAAAAGTTGATTCTGAAAGTTGGTGAAAACAAACACCTAGTGCCTACTCCTTGCCAAATGAACACGGATACATTTCCTATTTTGTGAGGAAATTGTAAAATGTAAAGCCACTCAGGAGTCAAACCTCTGTTAAAATTTAACTAAGTTTTCCACAGTGCCAGACAATACATGGTCAATAGAAAAATGACAGATCAAAAGCAAGTATAATTCACAGTGGTAGGAATAAACTAGTGAAAGTAAGATAAGCATTAAGCACGAGGCATTTTCAAGATTTTCAAACACATTCTATCCATTACACAATTTTGTCAAACCATCAAGGTTACCACATTTTCCAAATGCTAACTCTTAAACTAACTACAATAAAAGCTAATTTTTCATCAATCAAGTTGCTGTTACTTGTCTACTTCTGTAAAAAAATCAATTCGAGCAAACTGTTGCCATTTTATAAGGCAGCATACTATTGATAAATCATGATTCAGATCATATCCCAAAAATGTGCTTTTCACATTAATAGTTGCAGCATTCTTAAATTACATATACTTACTAGGGTGAAGTACTTTATGTAACACTCCAAGCACGGTAATAGTATCCCCTTCTTGAATCATGCCATCCTGCTTCCTTATATTGGTAATAGTGTCTCTGAACACCTGACTTGTTTGATTTTTAGTCGCATCGTACGCAATCACAACGCGCCCTGGCATGAGAGGAGTGCTCCTATTAATGAAGCTACTCCTTTCAACGGATGATGCCATCTAAATTACAATCAAAGGAATTAGAGTCCTGAAAACACTTTACTACTTTACTTGAGTTCAATGCATCCCTCAACTGATTTCTTAAATGAACTTCAAGAAATCTGTAAGATTGCACCGACTCTGATTTAATCTTTCTGACTACTCATTTCTTGGACTCAAAGTACCCTCTGAAATAAACAAAAACAGGGATCCAAGAAACGGGCAAGATTGAAAACCCTGTCCCTATAATTCTTGGACTGAATTTTTTTCCCAACTTTACAGCTCACTCATTTCGTTTTTAGTCGATCCTCCCGACTCCTCGTTCGTGCTTCAGGGAGGGAATATTTCTGGGGCATTGAATTGGGTGTTTTTGTAACAAAAAAAAGAAAGCATCCATGGAAGAGCAACAATGTAGATGATTACAAAGCAGATGAAAATAAGTTAGATAACATCAAAGAATCCATTTTTTGGAAACCTTGTGCAAGGTACCAGATACGGATTGCCTAGATTTCTCCGATGACAGGGGCATGCCTTCTTGTTTTGCCCACTTCTAAACTTTGCTTTTGCTTTGCTGTGGATTGGATATGTCCGAAGAATCCAAGGATCCAATCATTGCTCAAAACTTGTCTGTTGAAATGATTCACCGGGAAAACCGTTGCAAACATGGCTGCATGCAAGATGAACTTAGACATGTTTCCGCCACGAACTCGTCAAATAGACTACAAGCCATCGTCATGTATTAATCGAGAGATTTCATTCTAAAACACAATCAAAATCTTCGATAATTATCAAATTTTACAAGCAAAATTCGACTCATTTCTACTCTAAAAGATAATAAATTTGTTATAAAAAAATAAAATCTTTTCATCGACGGATTAAAAAATAAAAGATTTGTCTCATATAATTTATCTATGATACGATCTCGTAAAAAATTTTGTAATCGCATAAATATCAACATCAGACGGGACCGTCACCAATCATGATATCATCGTGTGAGATATTAATTTTCAAATAACACTAAGTATATTAAAATTTTAAATATATATATATATGTGTATACATATATAAATAGGCTTATAATATAAAAAAATTATGTTGTAATATGAATGGTTGAAAAGTTTATTTTAACATAAGGCTCCACCAATTAAGAAAAATACTCATACATATAACATAATGGTACAAAAAAAAAATTATAAGATACAAAATTTGTAGAAGTGTACAATACAAAATAATGATATTAAATACACTTTGATTTGATCTATATAATTAAGCTCCCAAGATGTGATCCTTATGGTTTTGTTTGGCTCTTGTTCAGACCACACCCGAATGCCTTTCTAACGATGTTAGCGATTTTTTCTATCATCAATGTAGAGACATGCTTTCTTGGTTTGGGAATCACACTTGCTATCTTCGAATGCATTTTCTCGATATGTGGTTTATATATATCTGCTTGGAAGTCCCGATAGTCAGAACGTAAAATTGCTCGATCCTAGTGTCGTAATTTATCGTATGATTCAGAAGTCGACCTGCAACTTTTGATACAGTTGAAATGACGGGTTTTATCAGAACTTTTATAATGAATGGAATCGAGTTAATTTGGGAGGGAAAGAACAAAAATGTGAAGATTTGTGATTGATTTTGGTATGAAAAAATGGAATTGAAGGGGTATTTTATATGTATGTGATTTGTGTAAAGTCAACTAGTCTACTCAACGCGGCCACTGTGTGTGTATTTCAGTTCTCAAATGATACATAGTAAAATTTACCAGGTCTTTAGAGATTGTTTATGTTGACCAAAAGTTTTCCCATTAATACCAAATTAAAAGTTTGTGCAATTATATATTTTTTTTAAAAAAATTATATAATTAATTTATGAAAGAGAAATTAAAAACGAAAAGTCCCTAGAATAATTAAGGATTTTTTGAATTATTTCTGTAATTTACTTTTAATATTTGAACTTGTTCGGGAGCAATAATTGTCCTTACCGAATGAGCAACAAAATTAAACATAACGTTTGAAATGTTGTAAAATTTAAATGATTGAACTGCTAATTTTTTTTATGGAATATATGATAATTATTAATTAATGGTTTTTAAAGACAAAAACTTGTGTGAGACGGTCTCACGGGTCGTATTTTGTGAGTCGGATCTCTTATTTTGGTCATCCATGAAAAAGTATTACTTTTTATGCTAAGAGTATTATTTTTTATAGTGAATATCGGTAGGGTTGACTCGTCTCACATATAAAGATTCGTGAGACTGTCTCACAAGAGACCTACTCGTTTTTAAATTAATAAATAATATAATTTTAATAATTCAACTTGATTTAATTTTTTGAATCAATATCAAATTTTATTTATGCCTTAACAGTACCTCAAGGCTCAAAGGCGTGTGTTTAATTGTTAAACTTAAACACACGCTTATGATATATGCATATAAAAATAATTTATTTGTTCTTAAACTTGACCTACATCATAATCATATAATGATATGCTGATGACAACTGCTAACGAAAACGAATCAAGGCTCGAGCCGAATGAAAATTTTTTTATTTGTATTTGAAATTATCGAATTCGAGCCGAATTCAAATAAGTTCGAACTTTTTTTTAGTTGAACTCAAGCTCAAATTATTTTGTTTCATAGTTCGCGATATGTTCACGTTCTTTAATGTTTAGTTAATATAATATAATTATATATTGAATAAATATATTTCAAACTTTTAGAGTTTTTTATTTTTTGAGTAATAGCTTGAATAACTCGATAACATGTTAAAGTATTTCAATCCAAGCTCGATCTCGAGCTTTTATTCCTACCGAATAACTCGATAACATGTTAAAGTATTTCACAAAATCATTCAAAACAGGAAAATTCCACCGAAATCACAATCGATTTTATCGTTTTATAAAACTTTATTGAATTTATTTTAATATTTTGCGCATACACATCGTTTGTGTAACGATTATTAGTTATATATCAAGCGAGAGGGGGACACACGCACGCACATACACACACATATATAACTCAAAACTATAATAAATTTTATAATTTATCAAATTGTACATTACGAAATAATGGTATTAAAAACACTTTGATATTACCCATAAGCTCCCTAGTTGTGATCCTCATGGTTTTGTTTGGCTCTTATTGAGACCACACCCGAAAGTCTTTTTGACGATTTTAACGATTTTTTCTATCATCATCGTGCTGACATGCTTCCTTGGTTTTGGAATCACACTTGCTCTCCCCGAAAACATTTTCTCAATATGTGGCCTGGCTTCTATGTATATGCTTAGAAGTCCCGACAGTCAGAACGTAACGCTGCTTGTCGATCTCAGAGCTGTAAATTATTGAATGATTCAGAAGTCAACCTACAGCTTTTAATATAGTAGAAACGCCTTATTTTTTAAAATCTGAATGTGTATATCGTGTGTGTGGTGTGCGTTTTTTTTTTAATCTCGAATCGATTTAATTTGGATGGTAAGTACAAAATTATGAAGATTCGTGATCAATTTTGGTATGAAAAATGGAATTGAAATTTGAGGGGTATTTATACGTATTCGAGTTGTGCAAAGTCAACTAGTTTACTCAACGCGGACACATATAGATTGTTTTTGTTTATACGTGTTGACCAAAAGTTTTCCCATCAATACCAGAAGTTTATGCAATTATGAATTTGTAAAGGAAAATTAAAAAAAATCATGTTGGGAGCTTGCAATAATTTCTCTCTCGAAATCGAATTGTGACGTTTAGACTGATGTGCGATATAAAATATTATATATTTTAAATTTTGTATTACGATAGAACATCATGTTACCTTTCAGTGTACACTAGATAAACATCTGAGCTTGCAAAACCACTCTAACCAAGTAAATCGCATCCTACAAACTCTATGCGATAAGCTCATCTGATTGGGTCAGAAATCGAAGCCATGAACATTAAAAGCTTAAATGTCCCAAGTATAGCATAATAATTTGTTGGTAGGGGATTTTAATTATCGATATGGTCGAAATAACAAATAAGAGTTTTCTCAGATCAAACTTTTTCTATCTAGAATTTTAATCCAATTTACATGACATTTTACACTAATATTAAATAAACCAAAATAAATTTTAATTAATTTTTTTGGGTTAAATTTTAATGCATAGTATTTATTATTTTTATTATTAATAATTTTAATAGTTTTTAACAATTCGAAGACACAAAATTTTGGTTAAATTTGGTGTATACGCTGACCCGTACGTTCAAAAAAATAATATTAAAATATAAAAAAGAAATATTTCATTTATGGGTTTTGTAAAAGTCCGAGTTACGCGTAATTTAAATTTATTATTGGAGTTATAAATTTAACCAAGACTAAGTCGATGCCTTAAAATAGGTTATTTGAACTTAGTTGAAATAGTCCAAAATATATTTTTAAAAAATAAAATAGGCAAATATTCGAGTAAAATAAATTTGATTTGTTTTTATTTGAATGAATTGGTTGTGATATTTTGGAAAAAATAAGGAATTGGTCATGTAACTTGGCTTGATAGTTGTGATTTCGGTGTTTTATCTAGCTAAAATATCAGTTTTGGTCTGATTTTTCTTCCCTTGTAATTTTGGTCTTTTTTATTTGAATATTGACGTGACGACACCGGATATTGGTATCGTTAACATGTAGTAGAAGAAACAAAGTTATTTGTTTGAGACTATAAGTGTAAATGAACCGAATATGACCCAATATGAAAAATATTTTTGTAAATATTTCTAGCTCGAGATCAAGTTTCCTCGAAATATTTGAATATGTTAGCAAATTACTAGAAAATAAAAGTTTGAAAGAAAATAAATGTATTTGCAAGTTCAATTTCATAAGCTTGAACCCATTAAGTATTTTAACATTTTACTACAATTTTTTTTTACTTAATCGATATGTTTGAATTGAAAGATTTGGATTTAAAATCATTATAGTTCTGTTTGGACAACTAGTTATAACATGTTTTTATAGAAGGGTTTTTTACAAAAATTTTATAAAATATTTAAAAAATTATTCTAACAGTAAATATGTGTTTGGACAAATATTCTATAAAAATATTTTAACATTTCAATAGCAATGTGTTTTGAATTTCATCATTATCTTCCGTTCTAAAAACATCTAAAAATACATCGCAATTGTACTTCAAAAAATTATAATTTGAGAACAATTATTTTTTTATAAAAAAAATTCAAAGAGGTTTTACAAAAATTTTCTTCATACGCATTAAATTTTTTTACTTATAAAACACTAAAAACACTTTTGAAAGTACTCGTCCAAACGAACCCTAAGTATACATAAATAAATTTGAACTCCATCACAATTACTCAAAATAATTAATTGAGACTTAAAATTCATTGTCGAGTGCATTTAGTCAAACAAACATATTCATATATCTAAATACAACTTTTGGTATTCAAGCAAGTGGAGCAAGGTTAAAAATTTGTGTATATTTTTTCATATAGTTTCATCGGTAAATGCAATTTACATATACCTAGCATGTTTGTCTTATGTATTCGTGACAGTGTATGTGTCTCGTTGACTAATACAAGATAATAATTTTGTTGGAGTTCGGCTAAATATCGTGTGTTCTTTCCCCCACAACTCGACAAGTTAGGGACAACTCATATTGAACAATAAAATAAACACAAAAGATCTTATGAAACGGTCGCACATGTCAGTTTGTGATAAACATATCTTATTTGTCTCTTCCCATTAAAATGTATTATTTTTATACAAAAAATATTACTTTTCATTATAGATATGGATCGAATCAACTCATATAACGTATAAAGATTTGTGAGACATTAAAGCACCCACAATGAGGGTGTTAACACCCATTTAACACCCTCTTTCATTGTGAGTGGGTGTTATCTCTCAAATTTTTTTATTTTTTTTAGTGCATGCGCCAGACACCCATCACGCGCCACAAAATGCGTGGGACAGCCGCCCTAGGCGGGCCCCATGTGTTATGGTTTTAAATTTTTTAAGCGGGCCTCACATGTTTTGAAATTAATTTTTTTTAACTTTTCTATTTTAAGACGGGCTCCACGTGTTATGGTTTTAAATTTTTTTTAAGCGGACCCCATATGTTTTGAAATTAATTTTTTTAACTTTTCTATTTTTTAACGGTTTGTTTTTTTTTAAATAATTTTTGATTTTCATACCGTTGTAAATTTTTTTTTTAAAAAAATATTTTATTAAATTCGAATTAAATTATAAAAAATCCAAAAAAATTGTAACGGCTAGTTTCAATTCTCTTCTATAAATACCCACAAATGTTTACACATATGTTCATTTCAACTCACTACACTCTCCAATTCTTCTCTCTAATATTCTCCCATCTATTTTTTTTAAGTTCCAAAAATCTTATTTTCTATCCAAAATGGATGAAAATAATAAAGTTTTTTTTACAAACAACCCACAAGAATATCCATCTTCCCAACATCACGAATTTCACCAAATTATCAATACCCACATCCATTTCCAAATATGACATTTCCTCCCCAAAATCTTCAAAATTTCCAAGGTTTTGGAAATTCTATGAATCATCCGAATTATGCCCCTCGAGGTCCATATCAACCGATTCCAGCCGAATATTGGCAAAACATGAGTCATCCGTATTTCACGTCGCCAGTTGTTTATGGATATAGTACCCCGCACACAAATGTTATGCCTTTCACATCTCCAATGTCGAATGAACCTGCAACTCCGACTTTTGTCCCGGAGACGCAACTTTTCGATCGTGAATCTCCAATTGAGGTGGTCAATTTAGAAAAAGAGGTTTCAAATACTGAGGGTTCAAGGAAGCGTTCAAGTTGGACAAAGATTGAAGACGAGGTTTTAGCGAGAAGTTTTGTTATCAACGATGATCCAATAATCGGCAATGATCAAAAGGCAGATGCTTTTTGGGGACGTGTTGCAAGCTACTACAATGAGAATCGTCCCTCAGGTTCAAACACCAGAAGTGCAAATGTTATACGGTCACATTGACACAATACAATCCAAAAAAAGGTATATTGATTCAACGTAAATTATAATAGTGTTTACAGTTCATATCGAAGTGGTCACATTTACGAAGATATATTGAGGTTTGCGTACGAAAAATATCGATCCGAAAACAATGGTGTTGCATTCAATCTCGAGCATGTGTGGAGAATTTTCAAAGACCGTCCAATGTTTACTCCACAGTCCGCTGATCACTATGTGGCCACAAAGAAGACAAAGACTTCAGAGTTGGGAGCAAGCAACTCCTCCTCCAACCAAGAGGTAAGCATAGACCTGGATGATGAAGATACTCGTCCAATGGGACAAAAGGCAGCAAAAAGAAAGGGAGAAGATAGAGTCAAATCGACCATAGAAGATCTGACATTAAACTACAGTAATATTTTCGCAAAGTTAACCGAGTACACAAGCGTGAAGAAGTCCGAAGTCGATCTGAAACAAAAACAACTCGAAGTAGAGGAGATTAAGGCAAAAGCTGCCTTGTCCAGATCTGAAGCTAAGAATCGACGCTTGAAATTGAAGGAGTACGAAATCTTGAACAAAGACACCTCGCAGATGACAGAGGAAAAGTTTATNTGTTCCAAAGTAGCCGTTGCATAAAATAAAATTATTTTATTAAAAAGTAAGATTGTTTTAAAAATTAGAATAATGATTTAAATAATGTAAATTATATTTAAAACATATTTATTTAATAAGAAAAAATTTTAAGATGATTGAGTGGATTGTAGGACCCATAAATAATGAGTTTGAATGTTAAAAGGAATGTGAATAAAAGATATATGTTGTTATAATCAGTATGTTGCAATGGACCCCGTGCTTTTTGATGAGTTGGTGGGTGTTATAACACACACCCATTGTGGATGCTCTTATCCAAAAGACCTATTTTAAAAAAAAAATTATACGATTATTTTAATATTTTAATATAAAAATATATATTTTTTCAATATTTCTTTCTTCATCAAGACAACCAAATAGAGTCCAAATGAGTGTTGTGAATCTTGCCGGCCAAAATGTTTCAGTTGGGCTTATTTCGAGGCCCAAATGAGCTTCCAACATATTGTACATGCATATGATCCAATGTGTCGAACCACATACTCACAAATATTAGGACTACATGTTCTTTATCAGTCGAATGTCGATAGACTAGAATGACAATGTGTTTAGATGTATTTTTTCTAAAAATAAATCACATGCCCATAGGGATGAGCAAAATATAGGTT
Source organism: Primulina huaijiensis (assembly GCF_012295235.1). Taxonomy (NCBI): domain Eukaryota; kingdom Viridiplantae; phylum Streptophyta; class Magnoliopsida; order Lamiales; family Gesneriaceae; genus Primulina; species Primulina huaijiensis. The sequence continues at coordinate 1,532,381 of NC_133309.1, read as the reverse complement.
TACTTGAAAAACCGACCAAATCGAATTAGTTCAAAATTTTTAATTCAATTCATTTGAAGTTTTTTTTAAAAAAAAAAAAAAATCGGTTCGGCTTCGGTTTTGGATAAAAATCAATTAAACCGATGAAACCTATATTCGGTAACCAAAAAGATTTTTTATTGGTCCAATTTGTTCGGTTTCAATAGTGAAAATTGATTGGAAAAAACATCGGTCGATTTTTTTAGATAAATTTGATTTGGTTAGTTTTAACTAATTGCTCACCCAATCCCAAATATGTATGACACTTATTCTAGTTGAGACTCTCATGTGAGACGATTTCTCGAATTTAGGTCGATACGATTCATATTTGTAGTGTCAACACGATGCATATTTGTAGTGAAAATTAATATTTATTTATGAGTTGGTTGGAGATTCGTCTCGCAAAATTTAATATGTGAAACGATATCGTATGAATTTTTATTATCATATTTATACAAGTAAATGGTTAGAATTGTATTAAAGGTGTATCAATATATCACTTAAATATTTTAAATTATACATACCTTTTAGATTTTTTAAAGTATAGATATGTAAAGTAACTTTTTTTCCGATGTATCATTTTTTCTAAACATGTGTTTTATAATTATTTTAACATAAATTCGAAGGAGATAAAATTATGTCAACATAATTTTACTTGGTAAAAAATAATTAGTACATTAAAATTATAATTTTATTTTAAACCTGATTACATTTTCAACAGATAAATTAGCGCAATATTATAAATTCGTATGAAAGTGATATAATCTCAATTAGATTATGACAAAAACTCATATGAACTCGTTTCAATGATCAATTTTATCAAATAAATATTCAACTCGATACGATTTATAAAAAATGTTATTTTTTTATGTTAAAATATTATTTTTCACTACCAATACATATGATATCAATATTGTCACATACACATTCGCAGCGAGATGTACGATGATTACCTAACAACTAACACATTCGGGACGGGTTCTGGGTTTAGCCTGACCCACCGGACCCGTACATATNCCAATAGAAATATTCATAAAAAATAATATTTCTGAGCAATTAATAAAAAGAAAATGAAGCAGCAATAAAAGATTGTATGTAGGGACTTGCATTCTCTTGGAAGACTTGTCTGCCTTTTATAGATATCTTAAAGGGTATTTTCGAAATCTTTGAATAGCATTTGTCGTTGTCATGCTTGCATCATTTTGACATTATATTTTTTTTAAAAACGCGAATTTTACAATCAATATACAAAATTTACAATTACAATTCAATAATAATTATGTGTCTAAATTGTATATTCCTTCTTCATCGAGTAAATCTTCAAGGTTAATATCTTCCTCTGAGAAATGGAAGATTTCTTATGTCTTCTGGTCTTCTAATTTTTCCAAGAATCTATTGTACATTCTAGTATAAAAATAAAAAACTTTGGGAGCATCTGTATAGAAATCTCGAAAATGATCAATGCATGGAGATGAGCTCATTATGTAGATTTTGTAAATCTGGTTCATAAAATATAATCTGTAGTCTTCATTTCTCTTTTCGATGAATTTAGGCTTGAAGATTAATGTCTGTAATCTCTGGTGTTTTATTTGTTTTTGGATTGTAGCTCTGCAAATGGTTGGATGATGGACTTCGGGTTCCATTTTTTGTTTTCTCCATTTATAAAAGGGCTGGACCCAAATTCTGCGAACTGCTGGTTCTAAATCTGTTCTAATCCATAAAGGGCATGTTGATCTTATTTCTAGTTTCACTTCATTATTGCCGGTATCACAGAGATATTGGATTTCACTTTTAAGGGCAACACTGTTGAGATTGTCTATGTCATCTTTATCTATAATAATGATTTCTGAAACTAATCTTAAATCTAATAAGGAATTTATATTTATTCTTTCTTCCTTATTATTTAACTGAAAGAAAAAATTTATGAAGGATGAAAAGTATATTTGAGTAGAAAAGATGTAGAATTGAAGTTGACAAGAACAATTGTCTATGTCTGAAGTTTTTTTTGACAATCAATTTTATGTTTTACATATTCATTTATTCCTTTTTAAAGGAATAATTTTTATGACATCGGGTTTTAAGAAAAGAATTTCTTGGATCATTTGGAATTTTTGGTAGAAATTTTCTTTGACTTTTGAGAAAATAATGTCATTTATTTTGGTAGGTAAAGCTTAACTCCGTAAGTGGTCTATAGAAAAATCTTGTTGGGCTCAGTTTTTTACTGTAATTAAATAGATTAGGTATGTCTAATAGACTGAGTTTGTCTATTTCAAAATCTTGAATTTTTTTAAGAAGATCCAAGTTAATAAAGTTTGCCTTAAGGGCTGCTTCTGTTTCTTGTAATTTTTTAGGCAATTCCTTAATTTTATCAGACATTAATAATTTCAAATCATTTAGTCTTTTAAAAAATTTTATCATCGTCTCGCAATGGTTACAAAATTGAATATCAGTTCTTAAATCTTTTTTAGGAATTTCATAAAAACTCTTTTTTGGAAAGTTATTTTAATTGGCTATTCGTTTTACTATAACTCTTTTGGATATTTATTTCTTTTTTGACTGGATAATCAATAAAGTAATTTGGACCAATATAAGAGTTGGTTGATTCTAGAGCTTCAAGAAGGGTTTTAAAACTTTTAGAAAAAGAATTTTGTTCATTTTTAATTACTTTAACCACTCGGGTCCAATGATTGTAGATTCCTATTACATTCCTTTGGTAAACAACATAATATAATAAGTTTTATGAATTGGCTTCATGTGTTGATTGGGAAGAAAGATTTATTCGACTGAAATAATAGAGAAGGCATTGAAGACTATGACTTTTTGATTGAAATCATTTGGTTGGACGTTACATATTGAATTTAATAAAGTTTTTTGGGATTTTTCGGGATGAAAAGGTCTTGAAGTCTTGAAACATTTTTGTGAGTTTTGTGGATAAATAGGGAGATTGATATCTCCAAAAGAAATTAATTATGTGGGGGATTTCTGTTGGGAATAATTAACATTGCTTGATGATGACATTTTCCTGCATTGATCAAATAAATTTGTTAGATTTCTTTCATAATCCCTTTTATATCTGTAAGTTTCTATTCTTTTTAGAGAAATATCATTTTTAAGATTTTTTAGATGAAATTTTTTTCCTTGGATTAGTATATTAATACTATTTTAACACATAGAATATGTTTTTATTAAATTGAGATTTCTTGTACGGGATTTTTCTAAGATTTCAAATTCTAATTTTTTGTAATTAAATTTAAAAGATATAGAATTATTATTTACTTTATATGGATTAATTAATCCTATAAAAGGTGTTCTTAGAATTACAGTATGATGTATATCATTAACTAGAACGAATGTAGTTTTAATAAAAACTCTATTGTTTAATATTGATGCTTCTGTTTTTGAATTGATATTTAATTTAGAATTGTTAGCAGCCGAAAGGTTTTCATTGGTTTTTTCTTGAAATTTTTTAGGTATTATCCTTGATTTTATACAATTTAAATCAGCACGGGTATCAAAAAAAGCTATTGTATTAATTTTAAAATTTTCTGAAAATACTATATTTATTTTTAGTATGTATTTTATAGAGGCTATTTCTCTTAATACAAAAAAAAAGTCTTCTGGAATTTTCTCAAGGTTTTGGATGTTTTTAATTTCATTATATTCAGATTATTCGGAATTTTCAATATCAATATTATCTAATATTCCTTTGATTATTTCACAATATTGTTTTTGTTTTTCTTTTTAATTCTTTTAGTTTTATTTCTTTTATATCTTTTTGTAAATCTTAGATTTTTATCTCTTTATTTTTTATTTTCTTTCTTTTTTCTAAAATATTGGTTAGGTCGTAATTATTTTTAGAAGTATAGTCAAGTAGTATATTTTATTTTTGTTTTTTCTTCTTTATTTTCTTTGAGAGATTTTAAAATTTTATGAAGATATTCTTTTTGAATATTGGGATCATTTATGTTTTTTAGAATATCAAGAAGAAATTGTTGATCTTTTGTAAGAATATTAATTTGTTTTTCAGATTGATTACTAGATATAATTAATTCATCTATTTGTAAAGATTCATTTTCATCTTTGGATTTAGAATAAAATTTTTCAAATTTTGAATCATGAGACTTAAAGAATCAATTAAAATATTAGAAATTTTATTTAATATTTCTTCATTTAATTCTAATTCATTTAACCTTTTATTCAATCTACAATAATTAGCAGTATGTCGACATTTATAACATTCAATATCTTTAAAGGATTTTTAAGATATTGTTTGAAAATTTTAGTTTCTTATAAAATTCTTCTTTTCATTTCGAATTGTTCTTATTGTATCTAAAAAATTTTCTATATGGTTTTTCATAAGATTCACTACAGTTTCCTATGCATTTAAAAAGAGAAGGTTTATTAGGATTTATATCGAATTCTGGACAGAAAGTTCATAATTCTTGTTTTGTTCTTTTCATTTCTCATTTTAAATGTTTTTGTAATTTTAGATTTTGAAATATTTTTAAACCTTCTTGTTGAGTTAGACTAATTAATTGACCAAAAGTAAATTCATTATAAGGAATTATTTGTTTTCCACGTGATTTCCTGATTTTATTTATAACCTTTTTCTCCTAAAAGAGTTGGTAATCCTGCTATGAATTTTTTTTTCGAAAATGGTTGATTAGAATCTTCCCTCAGCGTGACTCTGGTTAGAAAAGTATTTTTATACCATTGAAAATCACTTTTTACATTTAAGATTTGATAATAATTCAGCATTTTTATCTTTTAAATATGAAATATCACCTATAAAGTGTAAAGAGATTGTTAGGATTAAAGTAGATACAACATCTTGTTGGGGATTTTCATCTTCATCTAAAATTGGTATCCTATCTTCATAAGTTTTTATAGAATTTAGAATATCTTCTTGTTGTTGATTTGTAAGATAATAGTCCCACCAACGCTTAATTTGACCCGAAAAACCAGCTATAAAGAGTTTGGCTATGATTCTATCTTGTGTATTTGTTTGAGTTTTATAGGCATTCGCTGCCAAGTCATTTGTTGCAAATAAAAATATTATATTCTGTCATTCCATATATGTTCCAATCATAAATGGAAGAAGCATTAAAATGAGATTGTGTTATGGGTTTTATTATTCCTAAATATGGAGTAAGAATAATTTGTAACTTTTGTGAAGATTGATTCAAATCTATTTTATTGATTTTATTTGTAGCATTTTGGAATTGTTCTAAGCTTCACTAATATCTGAATCATGATTTAAAGTATTTATTCTAAGATTAGAGGTTGGTATTTCAGGAGCAGTTTGATTTATGGGTTTATTTGAACTACTAGTTGTTGTTACCATTTTACTTAATTTATCTTGTATTATTTTTATAAATTCAGAATTCTTCTCTTTAATATTTTTAACACTATTTTCAGTTATTTAATATGGTTTAAAAATTGGGTTTTTGAGTTTACTATATGTATTCGAGGTTTATATTTTATTTGTGGGTTGTTTTTGTATTTGTTTTTCTATCATATTTAATTGTTTTCTATGATATTTATACTTGTATTTGTGAAATTATTTTTGTTATGATGTTTTTTTATATTAATTTTATCAGTATCTCATGAATTTTTTTTTTATAAGAATTGCTTCAATTTGTTGATTTTGTACCAGTATTTTAATTCCTTGTAAAGGAGGATGATTAGATTGAATTTTTCTAGAATCAGTAACGGTTTCCCATTCTGGTTATTTATTTATCATTGTAATAGGATTTACAAAGTTTGAAAATGGATAGTCTACGGAATTTTGAGAGAAGTATATTTCAAACCAATCGAAGAATAAAATGTGAATTTTATATTTATTTATAAATTCATAGAAATTTTCTTGAATATATTTTCTGGTATCCATAAATTTTTCAAAAAACCATAATCTATTTTCTTTATTATGAACATCATAAAAATCCTTATGTAGAAAGTTTTTATCTACTTGGAATTCTTTTTCTATAACATTTAGTTCATTAATTATATTTCTTGTTATTGAGGAAAAAATTGGACTAGTTGGATCTTGTTCTGATTCAAATTGTTGTTCTGGAATATTTAATTGTCTTCCTATCTTATTTTTGGTATATATATGTCTAGGTATTTCTAGAGATGTCAATGGGGCGGGTATGGCTAAACCCAAGACCCGTCCCACGAAGAAAACTTGGACCCATTACCCGCCCCACCCCGGGTAAATATTCTTCGGACCCCCCCACCTCGAAAACGAAATGGGGCCGAGTAGACCCGCGAGACCCGTGAGATCCGAATTTTTTTTTAAATGAAAACAATAATCTTCTTATCACATGACTGAATTATGAAACAAACAATCCTCTAAATACAACACAATAGAAAACTAATACTTAATAATAACAAACAAATTATTTTCACGACATAATGAATCACATAAAAAAAAAGAGTTACTAGCTCTCCAATAAAAAAGTCTTGACATCCTCAAAAATAAGTCATAACAGAACTTAAACAGATCAATGTAAAATCAGCGAGTAAGCAATCTTTCAGACACATTATCCAGGATCATCTTCCTCTTCATCAAGAATGGTGGGACAAGTTGGTAAATTACTTGAAGAATTATTTACAAAATTAAAGAGAGAAAGTACATTGAAAAGATAAAACTGTAATTTAAAACCGTAAAAAAAATGTAATTTAAAGAGAGAAAGTATAGTAACAAAATTAAAATGAAAGTACAATGACAAAATAAAAATGTGATTTATTTACCTTCCACGTCACCTCACAACCATCTTCGCGAGCACATCAATTTATATCCACATATATGGGGCGGGTATGGGTTGGGTATTATAGGACCCATGACCCGCCCCATACCCAGACGGGTCTCAAAAATTGGATCCGAGACCCACCCCATAACCCATTTAGTATGCCCAAACCCGCCCAGATGGGGTGGATCCATTGCGGGTCTGGGTAAAACCCGGACCCATTGACATCCCTAGGTATTTTCGATGATAATTTACATTTCTTATTATAGATTTGAGTATATCTGAAATAGAATATCTAGGTTGGGTTTTATAAGGAGAGTTTATTTGTGATATTCTTCCTATCTATATTATTATATTATATTATTAAGTGTGAGATCTTTTGAGTAACTACTTTAGATGATACCAAAATTTTAATTCTATAATTACCCTTCTTATCCTACTAAAACCTCCTCAAATCACTCTATATTTTACATTTAAAAAAATCTAAACAAAACTTCTCTTTTAAATCGAACAACCCTTCTAAATTGAAAATAATTTTGTTTTAATTGTTTAGTGTTATTTGATCAAATTAAAAATAATAATAACACGGATGTATTGGATCTGAAGGAGAATCTATTGTATCTGAAGGAGAAGAATCATCAGATCTACTATTATGACTACTCTTATCCTCGTACATCATCTTCTTCACTTAATTCGATCGCATCCGTTAAATTCATGTGAAGTGACATCATGGCGACTTCCGCCGTTGGATCAACCGCCGATCGTCTCTCCGAGCTCCGGATCCACGGCGACGATGATTGGACCACCGCAGCACCGTCCGGTCTCCGAGAAAATCTCTCACTCCTCTCGGCTCAACAGGTCCTCTTTATTCCCGAAGATTTGTGTTCGAATCGATACTTTCATGTGTCCATAAGTGAATGTAATTGAATTGTGATTTGTGAGTGACTGTGATCTAGGAATTTATATATTCTGGCTGGAAACTCTTTATATCTAATGGAACATAGTTTATTTCTGTGTTGTACACGTTTCTGTATAGGCAGAGATGGTTAAGATATTTGAAGTTTAATTAATTTCACAATGTAACTGAGTTGTACATTTGGCATTGGATCTAATCTGAGATATGGATGCGCTTATGCGGATTTATAGGTTGAGCTGGCCAAGATTTTGCTGGAAAATGGACAGAGTCACTTTTTCGAGCATTGGTCCAACCCTGGGGTCGATGATGACCAGAAGCGTGCATTTTTTGATCAAGTAATTTTATGTTTATTTTGTTTCTTTGAGTTTTGATGGGAATTCTCATGTCGTTCTTGTTGAATTTCGCATAGATATGGCTTGTTTATTGTTAAATGCATTGGTCTGATTGATATTTATAGTGGTAGTCGTAGGTCTTGTTTCTCATGATCTTGTTCTTTATTCTTGCTCTATAACGGGATCAGAGTATGAGATTTTATATGTAGTCCTCAGCAGGTCAAAAATTGGTTCTTGATTGAAACATATGTCAATTTGAATGTGTGCAGCCATTCCTCTGGATATATTGCCGAAGAATTTTAGCTTATCATATTTTAACATAAAATGATGGCTGAATATCATAATGGGCTGTCTTGGATTTTGTGTTCAGTTAAATTTTCTCGTTGATTTTATTTTCGGCTTATAGACCAGAACAGGAGGTTTAAAAGGAGAAAGAGTAAACAATCTTTTATGTTTATGTGAAAAATTTCCATTTTATATCTCTTTTGTTTCCCAGCATTCTGTTTGGAATGAGATGCTTTTCCCTGTCCGTGTTAATGTAAATGTCATTCCATAGAATCACGTAATTTGAGGTGTTATTTACTATTCTCATTATTTTTCCCAGGTCACTCGACTTAATTCTAGTTATCCTGGGGGCTTGACATCATATATTAAAACTGCTAGGGAACTTTTGGCAGATTCAAAAGCTGGGAAGAACCCATATGACGGGTTTACACCTTCTGTAAGTGATCTCTGTGAGTTTATGATATGCTGCAAAGTTTGTATTTGCACATGCTTCTTCTATGCCTTTAGAATTTAATAATACCATAATTTTGTGCCAAAAGTTTTGATTTTTATTAGCTCAAATATCTTTCTGTAAATGAGCTTCTAGAATTTGTATAGATGGTTTTATCCCTCTTTATTTTAGCCGATTGTCTACTTTGGTCAAATAACATAATCTATCAATTATTTGTGAGAATGGGCTTTGTACCTCCTTTCTATCGGCTCCCGTTTTAAATCTTCATCTAGGAATTTCCACTTTCGTAATGTTTGAAACCAGCATTTTAGTTAATTTTGCTACCATCATGTGACAGGTGCCATCTGGAGAAGTTTTGACTTTTGGTGATGATACTTTTGTTCAATATGAAGAGGCTGGCGTGCAGGAAGCTAGGAAGGCTGCATTTGTCCTTGTTGCTGGAGGTCTTGGAGAACGTCTTGGATACAACGGCATAAAGGTTATACTTCATAATTTGTTGAATTATTTCTTTTTAGGTATTCACTTGTGTGATCTATATGTAAAGTCTAACATGACATGGATATTTTTTGAAATATATGTTTATGATGCCATTTTAGTTGACAATTAATAAAATAATTTTTGTGCTAGTTCTTTTGACAGTATTGTCTTGTCTTTTCCAGGTGGCGCTGCCTTCTGAATCTACAACAGGAACATGTTTCTTACAGCATTACATCGAGTATATACTGGCCTTACAAGATGCTAGCTGCAGGCTGACCCGAGGTTTGTTTATCAATTTGTTTTGGACAAGTTTGGATTGTTCATAAATCTTAGGCAGCAGAGACTTTTACTAGTGAAGCTGTATGTTTACTTGTGCTAGACCTCCAGCACTCTTTGCATCATTTGTTTATTTTTCTAGAACTAGTGAAATTTTTCAGAAATTGCTCCTTGTACATGGAAAAATATTTTTTGATGAATATATATTGTTGTCATCTTTCACATTTGAGTTTAGGTCATAAATTCTGTTCTGGGAATTGATCTTACTAGGTGAACACTATTTATCCGCCAGTTGTAGAGTTATAATTCACAATTTCCTTTGTCCAATATAGTGTTCAGCTTATCTGAGTGACATTCCAATTCTCAGAATACATGCATGCCAATTTTCGTGTGTATAAATATTTCTGCCTCTAATATACTCCATAGTGTTGACTTCAATACAAGCCTGTTACAACCACATATTTCTATCGATTTACCAACAGCAACACAAGAAACTAAGAGATAAGCTGAAATTTGATGGCATATAATGGAAATGTGTAGATCCCAGAGATTGACCTGACCTCTGTGCAAAGAGATTTTCTCTCTTTTACCCTAGTCTAAGCTAGTAATCTCATTCAAACAAAATAACAGTATGCTCGACTCTAACCAACTCCACACTCTTATAGTTTCTTTTGCCCCTTCCCCAAGACGTTAATTCTAAACTAGATAATAACTTCGGCCCAAATTATTATGGCCAAATGTACCTAAGTCCCTAACAAAACCGCATTATAGGCAACATAATGAATCAGTGAGTTAAGCTAGTAATGTTGCTGGATGGAACAGAGTAATTTTTATAATTTGCATGTATTAGCCAGTTGTCTCATATATTTTTATCGATTAATGACAGGTGAAGGACCGACAGAGATTCCTCTGGCCATTATGACATCAGATGATACTCATTTACGCACCGTAAATCTCTTAGAGTCAAATTCTTATTTTGGGATGAAACCGGCACAAATAAAATTACTTAAGCAGGTAATCACCTCATATTGTCTGCCCTGTTCAGCGGTATGCCCAAAACGTGCTGAAATAACCAAAATTTTCCCTTGACCACTTCTAGGAAAAAGTTGCCTGCTTAGATGATAATGATGCCAGGCTAGCTGTGGATCCTCAAAATAAATACAAAATCCAGGTGTGGCTCTGTGTCCAATTCTTTTTCACTCAAGGATTGGATAGGTCAGCTCACAATGAAGAAGTAAATGTCAATAAAAAATATATATACCTTTTGAGATTCTTTGTTCCAAAATTTTCAGACAAAACCCCATGGTCATGGTGATGTTCATTCACTTCTTTACTCAAGTGGACTCCTTAAAGAATGGTATGTTTAGCCCATGGATTTAGCTTTATCAATGGCACGTTGTATGCAAAAGGACAAGTTAACCGTACTCTTCTAAATGTTTTCTCTTTTCTGAAAATTGGCTTTATTTTGTGAGACTTACTGCGTGCTCTTTGTATCAGGCATGATTCCGGTCGCAAATGGGTTTTGTTTTTCCAAGATACTAATGGTCTTCTATTCAAGGTTTTGTCGAAAGGCAGTGATCTGATGTGTCTATGTTATAAGTGGTTAGTGCTTTTGGCTCTGAAGCAAACACCTTATTCTTTCACTGTTCTGTTTTACAGGCAATTCCAGCTGCATTGGGTGTTAGTGCCACCAATGAGTACCACGTTAATTCTCTTGCAGTTCCTCGAAAAGCTAAAGAAGCTATTGGAGGCATTACAAGGCTCACTCATCAAGATGGTATATTTGTTAATAACATATTGATGTATGCCTCTTGGGAGGGTGGATAGCTTGTATAATTTTGTTTGACTTTGCCAAGGGAGGACGATGATTATCAATGTGGAATACAATCAACTTGATCCATTGCTGCGTGGTAGTGGGCATCCTGAGGGAGATGTCAACTCTGAAACAGGCTATTCCCCCTTCCCAGGAAACATAAATCAAGTATGTATTTTATTTTTATTTTCATTTTTTGAATTTCCGATGGTTTTTTGTTTCTTGAACTCGTCCTGCATGGATAATGCCAAAGTTCTTTTGACATTCTGGGCCTCTTTGTTAGACGGGTTTTTATCCAGTAATAGGCCATTTTGAGGCATTCATTTTCAAAGAAATCAACTGAATTTTATTCCATCGTCATTTGTTTCTTCATGTTCGAAGTGTTTTTAGAAATACTGCACTTCCTTTTAAGTAAGTTAGACCTGACTTGGCAGTTTATGAGATGCAGTTGATTTTTGAAATTGGCCCTTACATGGAGGAGCTTTCAAAAACAGGGGGTGCCATAAAGGAGTTCGTTAACCCCAAGTAAGCTTTCTTCTTTTCTTTGGATAACAAACTACAGTTGTGATGGAATGGTACTTCACAAGATCAGCTTATACCGCAGGACCGCTCTGACTCTGTTATTCATAAAATAATTGGAAACAAGAAAAAAAACACCTCTATATTTCTTTTTCGATGGATTAATAAGATAAATTTAATGATGACTGTAAGATTCCTAATACAATTTTATAATGACCGATTCTTGATCCCTGTAACTTCAGATACAAAGATTCTACCAAAACTGCATTCAAATCCTCTACTCGACTTGAATGTATGATGCAAGATTATCCCAAGACGCTTCCACCTTCAGCTAGAGTTGGATTTACTGTAAGTAGAGGCTATGGCTTCTCAATCTTTGAATTCGAGTTAAATTCTCCTTCTCAACTACATATCATTATGTTTTGTTAATAGTTCCATGTGTAAACTATTAATGTTTTGTTGTGTTACCATACAGATGATGGAGAGTTGGTTTGCTTATGCGCCTGTGAAGAACAATCCTGAAGATGCTGCTAAGGTATGACACTATTTGATTGTTAATAAGCATTATTGTGCCTACATCCACGGCCATTAAGACTGTCCTGCATGAGGACTCCAACTGAATAATACCCTCCTTGACTTTATTCATATGCCTTCATGTGCCATCAGAACTACTGTGTTGCCACCAATGCAGCTAGTGGGGTGGCACCAAGCCACCAAACCTCCAATCTCTCGAAGGAATTCATCCCCATGCATGGACCGGTGACAATTTTTTGAACCGGATAAGTAGTAATTTTAAAATAGTTTAGGTCTTTTTTTCCCCTCGGCGTGAACTATATTTAACAAAAACATAAACTACATTTTTCTTTTCGACGCTTTGCATGATCAAATGTCAGAGTGTGATTTTTGTTTCATATAGAAGTTATTGCTAAGAAGCCTAAAATTTGCTGCTCCAAACTATTTTGCCCGTGGCTGTCACGCACGAATATGGACTGGCTTTACTCGTCCCTATGGTTTTCCTTCCTGATGACACTTGAAGAGTTATGGAATAGAAAATTGAGGTTCTCATACATGTTTTTTTTTGCACTAAGCTATAAAACACCATCCGATGATATTTTCTCAGTGGATTCTATTCTTATATTTGGTATTGATTGACATTGCTCACAGTTGATGGAACTCTGGCTGTAACAATTTTAGTTGTCATGCTATTGAAGGCTTGTATTTTTTTGTTCAATATGTTATAAAAGTTATCTAGTCACTGACAAAAAATTGTGGAAAACTTGTATGTGATTCTGCATGGTTGCATAATCGGATGATATTATACTGTTTTACAATCAGACTTAACTTCATTATTTTCTTTTTCCTTTCTTCTTTTAAATTTTAATTTTTTCTTAAAAAAAATCATTGGAAGTTTTGTTTGATAATGTCTCTTTTATCATCTCTCTAATGTTTTGCAAATCTTTTAAAGGTACCTAAAGGCAACCCATACCATAGTGCTACTTCTGGAGAGATGGCCATATATAGGGCAAACAGCCTTATTTTGAGAAAGGTATGTAGTTCTATTAAAGACTTGACTAAGTTGAAAAATCACGTGGAGCATTATCGTTACACAAACAGTAATCCCAAACCAGTTGAGGTTGGCAACGTCAAACTTGCTCATCCCATCTTAACTTTCAGCCCTAAATCCAAAATTTATTTTATGTCATGAGAATGTTGAACCCTGATTCTACATTTTTTTTTTTTTGAAAAACCCTGATTCTACTTTTGGTTAGTGATTAGTTATGTAATTTGTGAATTGTGAGGTAAACTAAACTCTGAGGAAAAGAAGACCGTGATATCAAATACGAATCGAACATTGATTGCTGCAGACACAACATGAAAATCCTAAGAATTAGATTCTTTCATGCAATCAAACTCCAAGAAACCTATGCATGAATTAGATTGGAAAGAGTGAGATTTTAATCTCACGCCTCTTTGTTTCCTTGAATCCAACTTTTTTTCCTTATCATGTAAATCCTAGCATGTCATAATTGTCTTACACGTGACAAGATTTCGTCCCGAAGTAGAGATCTCTCTTTTCCAATGTGCTTTCACCTCATGCGAAAGTCCTGTTTAGTACCTTCAATACAAATAGGATTGGGCTTCCTCTCCTTCCCCACATCCATGCTTCTAACAGTCGAAGTTGGTTGAACATATTCAAACCATCTTTAACATCTTAGTGTTGTTATCTTCATGTTGTTCCTACAAAAATCGTTTTAGTGCCTATGTGGAAATGAGAGATTTCATAAAATAATACACTGTTTAGACATAAAGTGAAAAATCCTGTTGATTTTGCACAGGCTGGTGTTAAGGTTGATGATCCCATTCGCCATGTATTCAACGGACAGGAGGTGGAAGTATGGCCTCGTATTGTGTGGAAGCCTAAATGGGGGCTCACATTTTCAAGTATTAGAAGCAAAATCAGTGGGAATTGCTCCATCTCACAAAAATCCACTATGGTCATAAACGGGCAAAATATTTACCTCGAAGATCTCTGCTTAGACGGTGCTCTTGTTATACTTGCCGTTGACAGCGCAGAGGTAAGGGAAGAAATTAGAAACGCTCGATCAATCAGTAAAATCCTAATCAACCATATTTCATACGTTTTATTGATTTTGCTAGAATATGACAAATCTTGCCTCAAAAGAACTTTTCTATGTAATGAAATATGAGAGGAAAGTGATTTTTAGATGGATTTTCGATATTTGAGTGATTAGATTATCTCACTTCTGAATTCTTATTGCAATAAAAAATAAACCACAACTATAGATTCAAACACGTTATGCACGACGATTTAACTGTGCCAATGTCATTGTTGTTGTTTATGCGAGTGAACCAGGTTAAAGTAGGGGGGTCCGTCAACAACTCGGGGTGGATCCTGGATGATGTTGATTACAAAGATACTTCATTACCCGAAGAAGTGAGGATCAGAGGTTTCAAAGTAAACAGAGCTGAGACTTTGGAAAAAACATACAATGAAGCAGGAAAGTTCGTGTTGAAACCATGAAGTCTTTGTATATTTAGCCCTCAATTCTTTCATTTCAAATGACGATTATTTGTTATTCTTTGTAATAGAAGCGATTAACATATAATTTTTTGAACTGAAGATTTGGAAATTATGGGAGGGAGTTTTGATCTGAATTGCGGTTCAACTCATTTTATGCTTCAAAATTAACTATTTTTTTGGTGTTACTTTATATAGTAGGAGCTAAAATAAAATTTCACAAAGTACTTGCTTGTATTGCAAAAGAATTTAATTAGATTAACATGTTCCAGCTTTTGGAAAAAAGAGGAATCAAAAGGGTGCGATGATACCGATAAAAGTCGGAATTCATTTAAACAAACAATTTAAATGAGTCGGGTTGAAATTTTATCACCATATTTAAAAATGAGCCTACACAAGATTTCCAATGCGAGTTGTGAGTCCAAGTCGGCCGGGGTACGGCAGACTCTCGGCTGAGGTAGGGTTCGCGGGTTGAGACGACAAAAAAAATTGTGAATTTTATCTATGTTATTGTTAGAATGGAAATGTGACACAATCACATTGAGGACGGTAAACTGTGACCATTGTCAGTAAATAGATTTTAATGAGCAAAACATATTTGTCCTTGATAAGAATGTTGTTACTGCTTGATTTTGTGCTTTATACTAAATAATCGAACATGTGATTATAAGTAATTTTGTTTGAGTTCTCTCGTCTTATATGTATTTCCATAGATGAAAATCGATATAAAATATGATACTAAGATATCATATTTAAGTACTAATTGTTTCACATTAGTATAAAATTAAGATTTTGAGTATAAAATTGAAAAATATATTAATATCAAAGTGTTTAGCCCAAATCTTGAAAGATCCCAATTATAAGAAGCCTGCAGAATGTGGAGAGGCTAAATGGACGAACCCAATAAAGTGTCAGTTGAAAACCACGATTTACTTTTGTAATGAAAGTTGTATTGCTTTAATAATGTAAAAGTGTGAAATCAAGAATTACAAATTTTATTGGATTTGTTTAGAAATATTTATTTATGAATGATAAATTCAATTAATTGTACGGATTTTTTAATATATATTTTTTAATTTTTTGGTAAGTTGATTAATCTAACTGGGTCGGGGATTTTCTAGCCCAACTCACCTTAATGCATCACAAACATAAAACATGGTATGCTCGATTGTTAATTGAATATAAAATTACTTAGTTTAAAATATTTATTTAAATATATAATTTTAAATTCAAAAAAAGGCATAAGTAATTTTATAATTAAATATAGTGGTAAAATTAGGATTTTTTTAAAACAGTATAAGATGAAATAAAATCTCTAAATCGCTTTTTTTTTTCTTTGTTTGCAAAAATTTTAAATACTTTTCAAGATTAAAATCCAACTATCACAATTTTTTTGGGAGAATTACAACTCAGGTCACTTATATTTACAATTCTGATATTTTATGTTTTCAACTTTCAATTTTGGTAATTTTATTACTTTTCATCCAAAATATTGACGGAATATTACACATCAAACGTCATGTCTGCAGCAATTATAATTACGAAAATAACTTAAATATTGTTCAAATTTTAAAAAATCATCACAAAAACTCTTGTGAGAACGCATTAATTTTGTGAGACAAATCTCTTACTCGTCTTGATCTATAAAAATTATTTCGTCTAACAAATATAGATATGTAAAACTTTCTATTTTTAATTAACTTTGAACAAACTAAAATTAATTAATTTCCTCATTAGATTTTTAATCAATAAATTTTCCTCATGTGCTAATGCGATTTTGAATGCCCCTAATTAGGAATATGGTACGAGAATCTCGATGAACAAAAGCGTACCGTACACGTCCCACAATCTCACTCGCTTCTTTGCTCCAATCCTGCAGTACCAAAAATAAAACTAAAGTCGCATTTATTTTACTTAATCTCGAAGAGTCGCATTATGTAAAATCAGTTGAAACCGGAGGACAACGTACTGCAGAGAGCTGCTACAAATGCTTTTCTTCTCCTGTCCTTTTGGCAGGCAAACATAGCAAATGACACGCACACTGTTTGTTGTACTGTAAATTCACACAGTTCACGCAGTGTTCTGCAATTTTTTCAGCATACCCCTTTGATCATGCAATTCCATTGAGTAACTCGTGTAGATAAATTCACCCACATTTACGCATGTTAGTTGTATTAGTAGTTTTTGGTTTGCTTACTTTCTTTTACTGGTTTAGTGGCTTGTAATTCAGGCAAAGAGTTGGAGATTCGGAGAAAAATATGATGTTTTCTTTGATTCTTTCCATTTTTCTGAACCAAGGAAACATTTAATTTCATGATAGCTCCGTTTACAAGCTCATCAGTATCATTACACGACCAGATTAGCTCAACATCACTTACTCCCATGTCAAAACTCGCCAAGGCTGTAGCTTTTTTCCTTCTCTTGTTCTCCCTCTTGTTTTTCGTGAAACACTTGCCTACTTATCCTTTAACCACCCCAAACGAAAAGGGCCACCTTTCTTTCTTCAATCCCAATACCGCCGCCGCAAGCCCTTTTGCTCGGCCGCCTCCGCGGTGGGCGAAGGTGGTTGTGGAGAGAACAGGGATCATTGATGAAATGGGTTTTATGACTGATGACTTTGTTGTGGGAGAATTCGACGAAGGGCTTATACAGAGTATGGTGGATGATAGGAATGTTGGTGCTGAGATTGATGGAAGGGAGAGTAATGTGACAAGAATCGCGAGAGATGAGAAATTTGTGGTTTGTGATGAGAGTATGAGTGATTACATTCCTTGCTTGGACAGTTTGGGGGCGATTTCTGGGTTTGTTTCAGTGGAGAGAGGTGACAAGAGTGAGAGGCATTGCCCGGAGATTGGGATGGGATTGGAATGTTTGGTGCCTAGGCCTAAACATTACAAGATTCACATCCCTTGGCCGAAAAGCCGGGATGAGGTACAATTTATTGATCTTATTATGATGTCGTTGTGGTTGTTGTGGTCTTCGTTCGAGTTTGGTTTTGTTCTTTTGGTTAGATTTGTGAATTAGGTATAATAATATCTCCTCATTCTATTTATCACCAGCTAAATGATTTGTTCTTTAACATTTTGAGCATGTAAATTTAGGCTTTTGACGTATACCAAGAGTGTAGATCATGGATGCTTCTTGTTTACATGTAGTAGGTATAAGCACTTGGCTTCTTTGATAGACAATATAAGATGGATCATTTGCCATTTACCAAAAATTATGGCTAATGATGATAATGCAATCCAAATCTCTTCAACCATACAACGAAATTGGTTTTTGTGAACTCCTATGAAGTATATGGACACAAAATCTGTGTGAATTCTAACCTGTCTTGTTGAATTGCTATGATAAACTGGAACACGAGTCCTCTTATGCAAATTTATTTATTCATCTCGAAAGACCAAAACATATATATTTCTTTTTTGAGCCATCCCTTGCAGCCTTATGTTTGATTGAACAGCACAAACTTACACTGAAAAACAGCCTCTGCCTAGTTGAAAATCCTACCTCCTTACCGTTTTACCATAACATTTTTCTCAACAAAAAGAAAACAAGAAAAGATACCAAGTGAATCCTCCAAGGAATCTAGTTTCTTGCACGAATCACCATCTATCAGCACCCTGAATAAAATCCAGTGGCTAATAGTCGTAGCCTATGGGTAAAATTAGCTTAGGAATTGTAAATTAATTTAATACTTGTGATATTTATTATGGGATCACCTGAAAACTCATCAGCGTTAGCAATGAGAATGGTTTTAATCTTATTCTTTTATTTCCAAATTTAGAAAATCATGAATAGGTTCTAAAACGTTACAACAGGTGTGGTTTGATAATGTACCCAATGCACGCCCGGCAGAAGAGAAAGTAGGACAGAATTGGATATCAAGAAAAGATGATAAGCTTATATTTCCACGGGTGGAAGCTCAAGTGCAGTACTTAAATCACATTTCCAAGGTTTGTTTCCCTCAGAAATCTGTCTGGATTTTATGTTTTACTTGATTCTTTCTAATCTTTTTGAGTAAATGTATTTAGATGGTTCCTGAAATTGCATTTGGCCTACGTACTCGGGTTGTTTTAGATATCGGATGCGGGGTTACGAGTTTTGGTGCATCCTTAATGGAGCAGAACGTAACAACGCTGTCAGTTTCTCCAAAAGATTTCTGTGGAAACCAGATTCAAGTTGCATTGGAAAGAGGTGTGCCTGCTATGGTAGCAGCATTCGGAACCCACCGTTTGCCTTATCCAAGCCAAGCATTTGAATTAATACATTGTTCTGAGTGTAATATTAATTGGACCCGTGATGGTATGCTATCTTTCAGTTTGTATCAGTTCGCACTTCCATATCTGAATATTTTTTGAGTTCACAATTCTGATGCCATTTTAGGCTAGTGGATAAATTAGTTTAGTTTTGCAACATTGCTTTTTCTTTCTCCTGTAATGAAGAGAATGAAGAAGAGAGTGCCCCTTTTTCTTATTCCTGATACCCTTTTCTGAAAAGCCTTTGCATTGTTCTTTTATTTATCATCAAACTTCATTTCTATGTATTAATTGTGATTTTTATTCTTTTCGTGCTGCGTTTGAAGACGGAATCTTACTTCTCGAAGCAAACAGGATGCTTAGAGCCGGAGGATACTTTGTCTGGGCAGCACAACCCTCTAACAATTATGAAGGCAACCTAATACATCAATGGGAAGGTAACCAGTCTTGAAACCAACAAACAGATTTTATTTATGCAAATACAGATCGGGTGGGAGTAACTTTAAAATATTCATCATCATTTTTCTATTTATCATGCATTTCCTTCCAAAAATCAAGACACTACTGCTTTTATAATTATTCACTCGGACAAATGATAAACTTTTTTCCCTTTTCTTCATCTTTTCTTTCTAGGCATGGCGGACCTTACTAGTCGCCTTTGTTGGGAACTGATGAAGAAGGAAGAATATATTGCTATTTGGCAGAAGCCTATGAACAACAGCTGCTATGTGACTCGTGACTCCAAAATACAACCTTCGTTATGTGGGATCGATGACGATCCCGATGATATTTGGTATTTATTCTATTCTATCCTTTATCTCGATGAATTTTGTGTTCTTTTGTAACTGATGGATTTCCAATCTATAGCAAAATCTTCGAACCTACTAGAAATACGATGAACCTGGGTAGTTCACTGGTCTTTTAAATAGATATGAATATTATTTTGTATTCAAAATTATGGAACTTGAATTGAGCTCAACGTGTTCAGATATATTTTTTAGCAAAATTTAAGATTGAATTCTGAGCCTAAATTATTTTACTAGATAATGCATGAGAATTAATATTTTTACTAATCTCTTATAAATATATTTATTTATAAGTAAACGAACTCGCATATATATTGGAGCCATGATTCGAGCCTTACTTAGAAGTGCTCAATAGTTAAGCTCAAATGAAATGAATCGAGCTCGGATTCAAATTCCTAATCAAGCCAAACTTGTGCCCAAATAGTTGATATTTTGAAATTTGACCTGGCTAAAAATGTTGATTAGAATTGAATTTAAACACATAATTCTTACCATGCACTATTTTATTTCTTTTAATTGATTGCCTCTTCTGATAAGAAAAAGCACGTTTGTTCCACCTTGCAGGTATGTTAAAAGTAAGGCGTGCATCACCCGTTTGCCTGAAAACGGTTATGGAACGAACGTTACGAGCTGGCCTGCACGTCTGCACTTTCCACAGGACAGGCTTCATAGCATAAAAATGGATGCCGATACGTCTAGAAAAGAACTCTACAAAGCAAATTCAAAATATTGGAATGAGATCGTGAGGGGCTATGTCGTGGCGTTTCACATAGACAAAATGAACCTGCGTAATGTAATGGACATGAAAGCCGGATATGGAGGGTACGTAAAAGCAAATTGTGTATTTTTTATCCCTTCAAACAAACTTATTTCAACAGGTGATTTTTTCTCCCATGTCAGGTTTGCAGCAGCTCTACTAGATTTCAACGTAAATTGTTGGGTTATGAATGTCGTTCCCGTCAGTGGTTCGAATACGCTGCCTGTAATACACGACCGTGGCCTTATAGGAGTAATGCACGATTGGTATGCGCCAGAATGTACACACCTTCTCATGGGTCGAGTATTTTTCACGAAAATAACTTGGTTGTTGAACTTTGCAGGTGTGAGCCATTTGACACTTATCCTAGAACTTATGATCTTTTAAATGCAGCAGGCCTGTTCTCTGTTGAACAGAAAAGGTACATTTTCAAGCTAATACTCTTCCTCTGAGCTGTATACGATCTTGTGATCGTTATGAAAGAATCGTCGTTTGGCTGTACAGATGTAATATATCGAGTATCATGTTGGAGATGGATCGCATCCTAAGACCGGATGGGCGCGTTTACATACGCGACACGAGTGTCGTAATCGATGAGCTTCAGGAAATAGCAAAAGCAATGAGATGGGTGACATTTGTGTTTGATTCTGGGGAGGGCCCTCATTCAAACCAGAAGCTTTTAACTTGTGAGAAGCGTTTGTAAAATATGTATGAATTGTTGTCGCAGATAAGAATCATTCCCTGTTTTATATGGTAACATCATAAACATATTGTTTTTTTAATCTATTTAAATTTAAATTAATAAATATTATTTTATTTATATTATTATCTATACTATCTATACTATATTATTAAGTTTGAAACTCCTAGAGTAACTAACTTCTGATGTCATAGTCTGTTTTAATAATTGTATATATTTGATGTGATCCGGGTGAAATGAACGAGCCGGATCGAATCCTCCGCCGGATCTACTATCAAAATAATGAAGAAAAATGAGAACAAGACGCCTGGATCAAAAGCTTGTTTCCCGAACAATGATATAGGGATCTGCAACCAAGAGAGTAACCACATGAATGGGCGTCGGAGGGGTGTCTGGCGTGACCACTCCGATGCTTAAGTCAGTGAGGAACTCAAGCAAGAAAACCAATGTAACCCAGTGAGGGTTGCGTGATTGGTGTGGGAGATGTGGAGTAAATGAGTAGTAAATGAGAGTATTTAATGTGTCAATAGGTGGTAAATTCAAAGATAGAACATGTTATTTATATTAGAGGATGTAATGATGATCTCGTTCTTTGTGCTGATCATTAATTATAGTAGGGCGGCTGATTATACCTTTTTGTTCTGACATGTCAAATATCATACTAGTCACATCCAGCCCACTTGATTTTTGTCAACCACTTGCATTGGTGTCAGAGATAGGTCGGCTGCACATACTCTACTTTATCGGCGCAATTAAATGCAGCACTCATATCGAAATGGCCTGGGTAAAATGCCTTTCAGAGAACCGCCTGAGGGCCCGGGCATCCAATGGCACGGGAAGGCGATGCTCCAGGTATTCAATGGCTCGGCCTGTTGACTGGCCTCTTCACAAATTCTTCAAACCGTACTTTCAACGTCTCGGGCGGCTTAAGATCCGGTTTTCCAATCGGGTCGTCGTCTTATTGGCCCTGGAATAGTCTACCCTCCTGACCCGGGCACTTATCCATGGCCCGGCTCCATGGCCCGGGACATTCCGGGGTATCATCACTCCCTCCTTAAATAGTCGGGCTAGAATCATACTCGTTGTCCCGATTAGTCTTGTGTGTCCGGTCAGAAAAATACTGTGTCGTTTTGTCTTCCCGAGGTGATAAGGATGATGTCACATTACTAGTGCTGACATAAGCCCTATGATTTATATCTTGTCAGAAAAACTCTTCGATTTCGGAAGGAAATCATTGTGACGCCTCGAATGCCGCGCCTGTCTTTTCAAATATCCCGCGCAATTTCCTATGCCAATCTGATCCATCCGATTCATTCTAGATCAACGGCGTAGATTAAATCCTTCCCCTATATATAGTAGGTCACTAGTTTTCTGAAAATCATTTGCAAATTCAAACTATCAACGAAGCCCTGCCAAATTTTTATCTCAAGCTTTCCAACGTGCAAATCCTACCACCGGCGATCTCTGTTATCAGCCCTCCACCACCGTTTCTACTTCGTAAGTGTCTCTTCACTCTTTTTTATCCCTTTCTCATCATGTCCGACTCTACATTTTCCACTTCTGGTAAAAACGTTAGGGGTCAGTCAGAAGATAATTCCCTGACCCCTTCTGAAACCTTCGTTCACATCCCCATAGCTATCCCTATCCCTTGTTCCCGACTTGCTTTTCAACAACCACCCAAAATCTCTTCCTCCCGACCTACTATTACCCAGGGCAGAGGGAAAAAAAAGGTTACAGGGCCTTTATGGTTTTCCACTGTGACTTCCAACCTCCGGCCCGGGGCTTCTGATGAAATTAGGTCCCTGGGAGCAATCCCTTCCACTTATAAAATATTGATTCCCAAGCCTAGCGACCACCCGGACACACCTCCCCCGGGCTTCCAAACTTTCTTCGTAGAACAGCTCAAGAGTGGGCTTTGTTTCCCAATTCATCACTTTTTCGAAGGAATTGCCCGGTTCTTTGGGCTCCCGATCAGTCACCTCCACCCTAATGCCTTCCGAATTATGGCAGCCACCTTCATTCTATTCCGTATGAAAAATTTACTAATTATCTCCGATCTTCCATTTCTTTTATTCTTGTCGTTTTAATGAAGGGGTCTTTTCTTTCATAGCCCGTATGAAATACCGTTTTCTGACAGACATCCCTTCCTCTCTGAAGGGATGGAAGAACAAATTTTTCTTTTTACAACTCCCAAGTCTCCCCGCATGTGCCACGGGTTTTATATCTTCTCTTCCCGAGCAACCTAAGCTCCCCGGAGGCTACAAATTCCTTCCCCCTTTCACCTAGGCTTGGGATGCTATAGAGGGCCAATCCTTCCTGTCCTCGGTGTTGATTGGGGGAATAATCTGGTATACTATGGGATCGGAACCCGGCCTGAAGACCTCATGGACCAGCTGATAGATGAATTTAGCCAGGCTGGGTCACAGGCCGGTAAATTATTTCCCTTCTAGCTTTAGAATTTTTCCCCTTTTGTTTTATTTCTAACTTTTATTTTTTACACAGCTGAGGAAGAAATGATTAAGGCAAGTCTTCTAGAAGCGGCTGCCAAGAAAAAGGTCGAGCAGAAGAAGGCCCGGGCAGAGAAAAGATCCCTGGAGGCCCAAGAGCAAGAAGAACGCCGAG
The DNA here is from genome assembly GCF_012295235.1 of Primulina huaijiensis. Classification (NCBI taxonomy): domain Eukaryota; kingdom Viridiplantae; phylum Streptophyta; class Magnoliopsida; order Lamiales; family Gesneriaceae; genus Primulina; species Primulina huaijiensis. The sequence continues at coordinate 1,508,361 of NC_133309.1, read as the reverse complement.
CTCGGGCGGAGGCTGAGGCTAAAACCCGAGAGGAGGCTACTTCTCTGCATACTGAGGAGGATCCGGCGTCTCTTAACCATCGCAAGAGGAAGGCTGTGACGGAGCCGGTCCTTGAGGTAGTGACCGTGGAAGAAGAGGAAGAAACTGAAGCCACTATCCAACATCACCCTCCTCCCGGCTCATCCACTGGTCCTACATCCCAAGGCAGGGTGCCTTTGGACTTACCAAATATTTTTGGTGAGGATGTGAGCTCGAACCTGACCAAGATGGTGCGAGGGCTTCTTCGCCCAGAGGTGATAGAGCACCTCAAGGGACTTCACCCCAATCAGAAGTTGTACGAGGGGGTTGCTCGGTCCTTTTCTATAAGTTTCCCCAACTTGTATTATTTATGTTATTACGCAACAAGGTTTAATTCTTCTTTTGATTGCAGGGCTTGCAGATGCTCATATCTGCTTATGAGCAGATGGCTGGGGCAGCCAGAAAGGCAAATCAACAAGCTTCCTCGGCCCGAGAGATGCATGAAAAAGTTCTGGAGGAACTGGGCCGAGTAAAGGAGCTTCATGAGCATGTTTTAGCTCGGGAGAAGGCCGGCTGGAAACAACAAGTAGATTTGGCCCAAACAGAACTGGCCGAGGCTAAGAAGACTTTTGATGCCAGATCAGTAGCTGCCCAGCTAGAGGTGCAGGCGGCCAGGGCAGAAGCGGAGTCTTCCCGCGTCCGTGCTGAGGAGGCACAGGCTGCTGTAGATCTTTTGAAGAATGACCAGGAAAAACAAATGGCTCAATTCTTGAAGTCCCGGGAATTCAAGAAGATGGTGGCTGACAAAGCCTTCCATTATTTTGAACAGGGCTTCAACAAATGCCTGGAGCAGTTCCAGGAAGCAGGCCTTGTTCCTTCTGACCGAGAGGACTTTCCGGATTTAGAGAAAGCTGCTGCATCCCTCCTTGATGATGAGGAAGAAGAGGAGGAGCAAGATCCTGAATAGACTAGGAGCCTTCTCTCTCTTTTTTTTATATTCTCGGGGTTCCGGGCACCTTGTAAAAAATTTTTCCAGTGTTAATGAAAATATTCTGCTCTACCTTCTTTTCACTTGATAACTGTTTAAAATATTTTCCAAGTAATATAAAACTTTGCTTGAAATGCCCTTGTAGATCTCAATCAACTTTCATCAAACACATTTAAGTCGGGGCGTGATCCTTTAGGTTTAATAAACAACTGATCTTGATAAATAATCAGGGTGCGAGTCCCTGCATTAGGATATAACGGGGTGCGGGTCCCTGGACTTAGGAGATAACTGGGGTACGGGTCAACGGGCCAGGGTACGGGTCCCTAGACTTAGGAGATAACCGGGGTACAGGTCCCCGGGCTAGGGTACGGGTCCCCGGGCCAAGGTACGGGTCCCTGGACTCAAGAGATAACTGGGGTACGGGTCCCTGGACTTAGTAGATAATCGGGGTACAGGTCCCCGGGCCATGGTACGGGTCCCTGGCCTTAGGAGATAATCGGGGTACATGTCCCCGGACCAGGGTACGAGTCCCTGGACTTAGTAGACTTTGTTTTGAATAATTTCTTTATTGAATGGACAAATAACAAATACAATCCTTTTAAGCATAATATTTATTCAAATGAAAAGCGTTCCATGGCCTTTTAAGAGTGTGCCCTTGAAAATCTTCTAAATAATAAGCTGCTCCCGAGCTAACTCTCTGAACCACTTTGAAAGGTCCCTCCCACCGTGCTTCCAATTTCCCCACATCACCTACCGACTTCACTTTTTTCATGACTAGGTCTCCAACTTGGAAATCTCGTGATCGAACATGCTTGTTGTAGGATTTCATTACCCGGCTTCTATATGCTTCCATTCGAATGGCTGCCCGATCTCTTTTCTCTTCGACCAAATCAAGCTCCTTCAACCCATCCCAAGTCAGTGTTCCTAAGTTCACTGACATTGATGCGCTCTCCCACCACAGTCTGGCGTCCCCTGTCAGTAGAAATGTGGCACACCTGACCTGTCTGCATCCTGCAGCTCCATAAACGCAAAGATCACCTCGATAGACTTAATCCATCCTTCCGCTATCATCGAGTCAGTAGTCCCCGAGAACTCCTTTGGTTCCATTCTCTTGAACCTCTCATAAACTACCTCTGGTTTGGGCCTCGCCCCTGTATCAACTCCAGCATTGATCCTCGCAAACTGTGCGAAGAGCTGAGTCATACCTGCAAGCATCTGTGCCTGCATCTCTGGCGGTGGGCGAGGAGGAGTGACCATATCCTCATCCCGAGCCTCTCTATTCTCACCACCTGACCCACGGGTAACCATACGTCTAGGAGACATATTGTTCCAATATTTACCCAACACGTAAACCCAACATGCATGAACATAATATCTATATCATAAGAAGCATGTAATTCGAGCTTAAAACATGTACATGCTGAAATCATGACTTGAAGCATACTACACAAAAGAATTTAAAACGTTAAAACTTACAGACTTGAGGTATGACTTCGTGAGCTTCTCACAACTGGCAGTAGATATTACCCTTTACAAAAACACAGCTCTGATACCAACTGTAACATACCGTGTTTTTAAACTACTTTAAAATTTACGGAAAAATAAAAGTTTTCTTAAATAAATAATAAACTTTCAAATTGCGATAAAAATAATCTGCTCGTCTAAAATATTTGAAATAAAACAACTACAATCAAAGTTTGCAAAAGAACTTGTTTAAACATCATAAAGTAATCCCGTGAAAATCAGAGTATTTGACATGTGCATAAAAATTTCTTAAAACATAAGCGGTCCTCGGGTTTAGCCACCGCGCAGTCCGAGCCAACTCACCAATCCCCACCTCTCGTCTCCTCGTACTCGTTCTCACCTGCGTCGATCAAGTTTAGTAAGTCTAAAGACTCAACACGTATAAACTGGGCATAACGAGTAATACATAATAAAACCACATGCAATTTTTAAGTAGAACGTACATACTTGAAACTTGAACTTACCAACATCAACAAAGACGTGCCATCATCATAAAACTTTTCGTAAACAAACTTGCATCATACATACTTGAATATACATAACTTCATCATTTTTTGTAGAGATATGTTCAAAAGCAAGTGACATGTAACATAATGCGCCTGATCAGACTAAACCACAGTACTGGGCTGGCAGAGATGTCCACTACCACATACATAAAATCCTCGGTCATACTTTACCGGGTGGATTGGTCCCTGGTCATAATTTACCGCTTTCCAATCCAGATCAAACCCGGTCATACTTTACCGGGGTAAGGAGGTCATCGGCCACGTTCACCGACTTCCAAACCCATTCATAATTGGTCACAAGACATTTAGCATACCTCAAAAACATAAAATATTTTTCTTTGTACGTCGAACATGCTTAAAAATGTTGAGGGCTTCAAGAACACATCAAGAACGCATTTTAATAAAATCACAGTTTGAGCAGTCCCACAAAAACGATCATAACTCACTCATTTCTTATCCAAAAATTTCGAATTTACTGTCAAATCAAAGGTATCAAAACGTTCTACGTTTTATATGTTGAAAGGTTTTCCAGAAAATCCACCGAAAAGTCGCAGTATTTAAAATAACAAAAGGTGACGGATTTTATGACACAGAAATTTCACAACTTGAGCAGTCCCACGAAAATGATCATAACTCACTCGTTTCTTGTCCAAAAATTACGAATTTACTGTCAAATCAAAGGTATCAAAAAATCCTACGTTTTAATGTAAAAGTTTTCAAGAAAATTGGCTGAAAATTCCAAACATGGCCCGAGTCTGATCATTGTTGCTCGGATAAGATTCTATCCGAGGGGAGGTTTGTCATATCTCCACAGGTAAGACCGCTTCAGAACCGTAAACTAAGCTGTAAGGAGTTTCCCGAGTAGCTGTTTTAGGTGTAGTTCGATATGCCCACAATATACTCGGTAATTCTTCAACCTAGTCTTTGCCCTTCCCATGAAGTCGGGCTTTCAGTGCTTGTACATTAATTCTATTGGTCACCTCAGTCTGGTCATTGGCTTGGGGGTAGGCTATTGAAGTGAAGGATTGAATTATCTTCACTTCTTGGCACCAAGATGTAATTTTCTTCCCCTGGAATTGTCTTCCGTTGTCTGAAATCAATCTTCTCGGTATGCCGAATCTGCAAACAATATTTTTTCAGAGAAATTTCATGACCTCTTCTTCAGTAATTTTAGCTAATGGCTCGGCATCTACCCATTTAGAGAAATAATCCACAGCCACAAGAAGGAATTTTTTCTGTGCCTGGGCTATGGGAAGGGTCCCACGATGTCCAACCCCCACTGATCAAACGGACACGATATTGAGATAGGTTGCATGTTAGTAGCTGGGCGATGATGAAAATTAGAATGGTGTTGGCAACCTTTGCATTTCTGAACAAGTTGGGCAGCATCTTGATTCATTTGGGGCCACCAAAATCCGGCCAACATAGCTTTCCTTGACAGAGCGGTCCCTCCGAGATGTTCACCACATCACCCTTCGTGTATTTCTCGGAGGACATATTCGACTTCATTCTCTGGTAAGCACTTGAGTAAAGGGCCATGATATGATCGCTTGTACAAAACATTATTTAAAAAGACGAACCTGGGTACTTGTTTCTTGATTTTCCAAGCTTGGGTTTTATCCCCAGGGAGCTTATCATGGACTATATATTCAATTAGAGGAGTCATCCATGAATTCCTTTGAATTGGAGGTACTTCTTCATCAACAGAAAGCACAAGCCGGGTGAAACAGAGGACTTCCCGAGTGCTTATGTCTGACATAGAGGCAGCTAATTTGGCCAAGGTATCAGCCTCTCCATTCTCTTCTCTAGGGATCTACTCAATGCTCCAATCGATAAGAGATGCTGCCCGGGCTGTGATGAGCCTTAGATATTTGAGCATTTTTTCACTTTTGGCCTCGTATGTTCCTTTGATTTGTTGCTCGTTGAGAATCAGAATAGATAATGACCCGGGAAGCACCAACTTCCCGGGCGGTCTGTAATCCTGCCAGAACGGCTTCATATTCAACTTCATTATTGGTGACCCTGGAGTCGATTCTTAGAGCCAACTTGATCTTCTCTCCGGATAGAGCAATCAAAACCACCCCCACTCTACATCCTGATAAATTAGATGCACCATCAACAAAAATTCTCCACACTTCCTCTTCATCCGGTTGAATAATCTCTATTAAGAAATCTGTCAATGCCTGGGCTTTGATAGCAACTCGAGGTTTATATTCAATGTCATATTCCCCGAGCTCAACTGTCCACTTAACCATTCTGCCCGATACTTCGGCATGTGTCATGATTCTCCCGAGTGGGGAGTTAGTGAGGACCACGATTGGATGAGAGAAGAAATATGGTCTCAGCTTCCGGGCAGTTACCACCAGGGCTAGGGCTATTTTCTCTGTTTCACTGTAATTCAACTCGGCTCTTCGGAGGGCATGACTAACATAATATACTGGTTTTGATCAGCTCTTTCTTATTTGACAAGCACCGAACTAACAGCATACTCAGTAGTAGATAAATAGATCCATAATTTCTCCTTGGGCTCTGGTTTTACCAAAACAGGCAACTCGGCCAAATGCTTCTTCAAGTCTTGAAAAGATTGCTCACATTTGTCATCCCAGCCGAATTTTTGCGCTTTTCTTAGAACTTGGAAAAATGGATAACTTCGATGAGCAGATCGTGAATTGAAGCGTGACAGGGTTGCAGTTCTCCAGGTCAGTTTTTGTACATCCCGAACAGATTGAGGGGAAGGCATGTCCATTATTGCTTTGATTTTTTCGAGGTTGACTTCAATTCCCCTATCAGTCACCAAGAACCCCAAAAGTTTCCCGCTTCTTACCCGTTCTCCCGGTCAGTTTTTGTACATCCCGAACAGATTGAGGGGAAGGCATGTCTATTATTGCTTTGATTTTTTTGGTGTTGGCTTCAATCCCCCTATCAGTCACCAAGAAACCCAAAAATTTTCCGCTTCTTATCCCAAATACACACTTAGCCGGGTTGAGCTTTATTCCATATTGTTTCAAGGTGGTGAATGTCTCAGCCAGATCATCAATGAAGCAGGAGACTTCCCGAGTCTTGATCAGAATGTCGTCCACGTATATTTCAATGTTCCGACCTATCTGCTTTTGGAAGACATGATTCATCAAGCGTTGATACGTGGCCCCAGTATTCTTCAATCCAAAGGGCATAACAACGTAACAGAAGGTGTCCCCGGAAGTGATAAAACTTGCTTTATCTTGATCTTCAAGGGCCAAGGGGATTTGGTGGTACCCCTGATAAGCATCATGGAAGCTTAATAACTCGCATCCGGAGGTTGAATCCACCAGCTGATCAATCCCGAGGAGTGGATAACAGTCTTTGGGGCAGGCTTTATTCAGGTCCCTGAATCGACGCACATTCTCCACTTTCCCGTGGCCTTTGGAACGAGGACCACATTTGAGAGCCAAGTAGGAAATTGGACTTTTCTGATGTAGCCGGCCCGCAATAGTTCTCCCACCTGCTCTTCAATTACTTTATCTTTTTCAGGGCCGAAGTGTTTCTTCTTCTGTTTCACAGGCCGAGATCTCGGGAGGATATTTAATTTATGCTCAGCCACTTGGGGTGAGACCCCGGCTAGTTACTGTTGAGACCAAGCAAAAACACTACCATTAGCTTTTAAACAGTTCAAGAGATTTACCTGGGTGGACGCGTTGATGTCTCGGGCCACCCTGATGTGTTTTCCGGGCTCAATCTCTACTGCCTCTTGTTCTTCTTCTGCAACGAAATGTACTTCCCTTCCCTTGGCCACCTCATCTGCTTGACTTTCCTTTCTCCTCCCTTCTCGCCTTCTTCTGATATACTCGGACAGTCTCCCCATAGCACTTCCGGGAAGAAGGTTAGTCTCCCTTGACTTCTCCGACTCGTCCTCGTATTGGAAATTTAATTTTTTTGTAATAAGTGGAAGCAACAGCTCTCATCTCATTCATAGCGGGCCTCCCCAAGATGATGTTGTATGACGACTGGGCGTCCACCATAGTAAAGACTGTCATCACAATTTTCCTCAAGTCCCCGGTTCCCAGGGTCAGTGGCAGGGTGATTTCCCCCTCAAGGTACACGGCATGTCTAGCAAAACCAACCAGGGCAGTCTCAACCGCCTCTAACTGATATTCGTACAAATCCATTTGGACCAATGCCTCTTTAAAGATGACATTGACAGAGCTGTCATTGTCAACAAATACTCTTAATACATCATAATTAGCCACTCGGGCTTGGATAACAAGAGCATCATTATGGGGTAGACTGACTCCCCTGAGGTCTTATGGGCCAAAGCTTATAACTGGCTCGTTTCTCCCACTCCCATCAACCTCCAAGCACTCCCTTCTGCTTCTTTCCTTTCGATCCCGGTTGGAATCACCATTTGTGGATCCTCCCGAAATCATTTTTATTACTCCTCGGCTCGGGGAAGGGTCTTTCTTCTCTGTTTGTCTACTCTTTTCTTCCCTGGAACTCGCTTCCTCCCTCCTGCTTCCACCCGAGATAGCTGTCGATTTGCAGGGAGTATCATGTCCAGGACGTCGAGACAACCAAGGTGGATGTCTAAACTTGTCTTGAGGAGGATGAGATGCTAGCATAGGACGTCTATTGGATTCCTTCCTTAGAGTTCGACATTCATTCGTGTTGTGAGAACACTCTTTGTGAAGGGTCCAGAACCCTTTCTTTTCTGGTCTTGGTGTCTGTGCCATCGAACTTGGAGACGGGGCTATGTCTGAGCTGCATTCCTTAATTTCTCAATCCCGGGCAATTCTCAAGGGTACATGAGATAAATGTCCCGACCATTTTTCTTGTGGGCTCTTTCCTCAAGTCTGACAACCCGGTCTCCTCTGGTTCTTTTCAAGGCTTCTCTTTTTTGATTTTGCGCTTCCTCCATGTTGATGTATTTCTCTGCCTGAGACAAGCGATCTTCGAAGTTCCCGGGCAGTTTCTTGGTCAGGGATCGGAAAAAATCTCCCTCCCATAATCCTTGCATAATAGCTGTGACTTTCGTCTCTGAAACACATGTGGGACCCTCCAGAGCTACTCGATTAAATCGCTTGATGTAAGCTCTCAGAGTTTCGTCTTGGCCCTGCCTTACTTCAAAAAGGTGAAAGGCAGTTTTTTTGTATTTCTTGCTGCTGCTGAATTGATGCAAGAATACCTTTTGAAAGTCCTCAAAACAATTAATGCTCTGCGGTGCCAGCCCTTCGAACCATCTTTGTGCAGAGTCGACCAGGGTAGTTAAAAACACTTTACACTTGATCTGGTCTCCATAGCAATGCAACATGGCCATATTTTCAAAGCGAGCAAGATTATCCTCGGGGTCAGAACTCTCATCATAGTCCTTAATTTTGGCTGATTTGAAGTGCCCGGGAAGTGATTCTCGGACAATGATATCGGAGAATGGGCAACCCTTGACAACTTGAGCACTGCTTCTAGAACCAACTTGCCCCTCCAACACTCTAACCTTCTTCCTTAACTCCTCCAACTCCTCTACCACAGTAGGAGACTTAGATCCTGCACTTGACTCCCTCTCCTCCTCTCTTTTCTCTTCCCTCTGCTCCTCTCGCGTGTGCTTCGGTTCTTGCTCTGGTCGGATAGAATGATTAGCAAGGGGTCTCTTTGCCAAGGTTGCCTCCACGGCATCAGATACAATTTTAGCCAAATCCTCAGGTGTTAAGTTAATAGTAGGCTGGGGGCCAGTAAGTGGTGGGCCACCTGCACCAAAAAGATGTGTGTTATTCTCTTCATGGACCCGAGAAGTGTCTTGGTTCGTCCTTCTGGTATAAGCCATATCAACGGCTTAGAACTCTATTTCCCACAGACGGTGCCAATGATGTGATCCGGGTGAAATGAACGAGTCAGGTCGAATGCTCCGCCGGATCTACTATCAAAATAATGAAAGAAAATGAGAACAAGACGCCTGGATCAAAAGCTTGTTTCCTGGACAATGATATAGGGATCTGAAACCAAGAGAGTAACCACGTGAATGGGCGCCGGAGGGGTGTCCGGCGTGACCACTCCGATGCTTAAGTCAGTGAGGAACTCAAGCAAGAAAACCAATGTACCCGGTGAGGGCTGTGTGATTGGTGTGGGAGATGGGGAGTAAATGAGAGTATTTAATGTGTCAATAGGTAGTAAATGCAAATATAGAACCTGGTATTTATAGTAGAGGATGTAACGATGACCTCGTTCTTTGTGCTGATCATTAATTATAGTAGGACGGCTTATTATACCCTTTTGTTCTGACATGTCAAATCTCATACTAGTCACATCCAGCCCACCTGATTTTTGTCAACCATTTGCATTGGTGTCAGAGATAGGTCGGTTGCACACACTCTACTTTATCGGCGCAATTAAATGTAGAACTCATATCGAAATGGCCTGGGTAAAATGCCTTTCGGAGAACCGCCTGAGGGCCCGGGCATCCAATGGCTCGGGAAGGAGATGTTCCGGGTATTCAATGGCTCGGCCTTTTGACTGGCCTCTTCACAAATTCTTCAAACCGTACTTTCAACATCTCGGGCGGCTTAAGATCCGATTTTCCAATCGGGTCGTCGTCTTATTGGCCCGAGAATAGTCTACCCTCCTGACCCGGACACTTATCCATGGCCCGGGACATTCCGGGGTATCAATATTAATAAAGTATTAAGATTTTAATGCAAGCCATATGTAGTTCAGTGGATAAAGTTTTTGTTTTTTATGCATTAAGTTGTAGGTTCAATTCCTATTTGGGTCTTTTTTATTTCTTTCTTTTTTTATTTATTTTTTTTAATTCATATATCAAAATTGTATATGTTCTCTCACTATTTTTTATAATTATATTTTGATCCTCATTTAAATTTAAACTAAGTGAATTATCAAAAAATATTGTCGATGCACTAGTTATTATTAAATGTAAGACTTTTAGAATAACTATTTTAGAGAACATCGAAATATTTAATTATTATTTTCGGAACTTAGGGAAATAATAAATAAATTATTTTTTTTTGGGGAACAAATTTAAATTGTTTGCCATTTATACATATATAAGAACAAAAAAAGTGCACGTTTATAAAACATATTGAATATGTTATTTGAATATTATTTAATTTAATAATTATCAAAGTTAACTTTATATTTTATATAAATGTAATAGTTTTTATTTCATAATGATTTATTTAAAATATTAATAATTACAACATTTTTAATCAAAATAAAAAAGTTAAAAATTCAAGAATTTGGATGAATTGATCAAAGTTATGGTGACTTATGAAAAATAATATTTTATAAGTTATCATATATTATTGGAAATAAGCTTTGAGGGTATTGTGTAAAATCAATTAAAACTTGACGAAATTGACTGAAAACTATTTAGTAAAAAAGGTAGATTTTTAATTAAATACTAACGTCCTTGTTTTGAATATATAATATTTTTATGTTAATTAATTTTCATATTATTTTCAAGATTGACTTGATAAATTAAATATTCAACAGTTTATATTAAGATAAAAAAAAATATTTAGTAATTTAAAAATATAAAAGGTAGAAAAATATGATAAAAATAATGGATAAATAATGTGATATTATTGCATATAAGTTTGAGGGGTTAAAAAAATGAGGATTTGAGGGTATTTATGTAAAATAAATTAAAGATTCACAAAACTAATTGAAAATTAGTTAGTAAAGAGGATATATTTTCAATGATTATAAGACTCTGATGAGATGGTCTCACTGATCAATTTTGTGAGACGTATATTATACTTAGTTCACTTATGAAAAAATATTATTTTCATGCTCATATTTACAATAAAATAATAATATTTTTGACATGAAATACAATATTTTTTCATGAATGAGCTAAATAGGAAATATGTCACACAAAATTAACTCATGAGAACATCTCAGATGGGTTTTTGTGTTTGAAAATTTAGATAATTGAATTACCATCATTTCTATAATTTAAATGTTTTGGTGTAAGTAAGTTTGAGTTTTTTTTATAAGGGTAAATTGTAAATAAATCCCTAACACCCAACTCATATTTATTTTAACTCCCTACACCTAAAAACATTTGCTTAAACTCCCTAAAAGTTTAAAAAAGACAGAAATACCCCTTATTCCATATTTTATTTTAATTGATCCTGCGCTTTCCGAAAATGGTATCAGAGCCTTATGTTAATTTATTTCAAACACATTATTTATTATTATAAAGAAACGAAATGTTTGAGGAGGAGAATTTCGAAAATTATGAATCCGAACTTAGGTTCGAGAAAAATAACTTACAAGGATTATTCCAATATTTTGGAATATGCACAAGAACATCTAACTATTGTTAGATATCCAGAGCAGAAAGGGAATCCTCAGCACCCTCAGGTAAACTTATGATTCAATCTAATAAGTTTATGGAAATTGTACCAGATTCTTCTAAGCTCTCTTTAGATCTTAGAGAAATTCAGAAAACGGTACAAAACTATGGCAATATGTTATATTTTGTACCGCAACGAGTTGAAAAAATCCTTGAAAACCAGGAAGAAATTCTTGGAATATTAAAGGATATTCAAACAAGAATTCAAAAACTAGAACAACAAACCAGTTCTAGTAAAAGAACTTCAGGAGGTTGGTTACCACCATCATTTGGTACTGAATCTTTGTTACATCAACAAGGGAAAGCCAGAGTGGTGTCGAAACCATTAATTGAAGAAGAAAAGATGATCAATCTAATTAAGTCTGTCTCAGAAAAGAAATTAATCTGATGACAACTTTAGAAAGAATTGGTCTGGAGGATCTACAAGAACTTGCAGAATCTTTCGCAAATCTCAAAGTTGTAGATCTAAAGATGAACACAGCAGGAGGTGCAACACCTGCTATAACTTGGTCATCTTCTCAGGAACCACCAAGAGAAAGTATGAGATCTCAGAATATAAATATGAGAGAATCTCAAACTGATTTCCATACTGGTGGCGGATCACACCCAGCGGGAACAAGAACAAGGAGAAATCAAATTCCCTTGCACCAAACACTCTATGGAAAAACTGTTTTAGATCCTATACATCCTTACGGGGTTATGCTTAACCTTGATGTATTAGATTTCAAAAACAGAGAAGAACTCATAGACGATTGGACATCTGCTATGAGAATCGCAGCAGGAACACTTGATCTCAATAGAGAAAGATTCATTAAACTCTTGGAAATGAGTCTTATGGGATCAGTGAAAATTGCGTGGGACATGACTTCGGTGGAAACCAAAGAGTCAGTCCTAGCCGGAGAATCTCTAAGCGAGATAGCCGTAAGAATGGCTACCCTTTTTAAAGCTCAATTTATAGGGGTAGATTATTTTAACAGTCAAGATACAGAGAAGAGGAAGAAATATACTCAAGCTCTGTATAGTCTTGAATTACATGACATCTGTTTAGTAGATGAATACATTATGTTATTCACTAAACATAGATGGAATTCAGGAGTCGAAGAAGACATAGCTATGCAGCTTTTCTTCGCAAAAATGCCAAGTTCCTGGAGAGAAATGCTCATAAGAGAATATGTACATGGAAATCCAGATACATTGGCACGAAGAGCTTCTTTTCTTAAAGGAAAATTGGCATAATGGTGACAATTGGCAGCATTACAAAAGAATTACAAACGATTAAGGGGTATTAATAAACGTACTCCTTTGTGTGTAAGGAAAATGATCTTCCAACAATTATTGGAAGTAAATCACAAAATCATAAAAGGAAAATTTTCAGGACTCATGCTTATGCTAGAAGTGGAAGAAGTTCTTGGAAACCAAGAACAGTATGGTCTAGACAAAAAGTCAGATCTTATAAATCTGGACAAAGAAGCGGACCATCAAGGAGTAGGACATCCTCCCAAGCATCGAGTACATCTTGAAGCACAGGAAGAACACCTATAAAGAAAACTTTCAGAAGAGCTCATACATGAGCTAATGAAAGTTTTCAGGCCTCTAATTGCTGGACATGTGGAGCAAGAGGACATATCTCAACTATCTGTCCAGAAAATGAAAAAAGAGGTATTAAACGTTTCGATCCAACTCCGGATATTGAAGAAGCAGTTTATTACCAAGATCTTATTCAGGTATACAGATTTGAGGACATTGCCTCAGATGAGAGTATATATGAAGAAGAAGATGTCCTAAGTCAGGGAAAATCAGATGGAACTGAATCGGAATCTGACTGAAGGCGAGGTGTTTCGACACGAAACACATGAGGATCTGTCTGGTTTTTTTAGCCAGACAACAATATCTCATAACATGGTCCAAATGATCATGAAAGAAAATCCTAGTCTACAGAGATATCAATGATTCTCTGCAGGACAGGTATAAAAGTTCTTAGGAAATCTTGGCCTAAGAAACAGAAAGCATCATCTGATCTATAAAGTTTCTAGAAGGGAAATGGCAATCACAATGGAACTTACTGGAAATAGAATGAAGATGCAGTTAATTCCTTCTGAAGAAATTAAGGAGAAATTACAAAAACTCAAGATCGAAGTAGCAAGGACTATGTCCTGGATTCATATTGGAGCAATCCAAATTATAATAAAAGCTACTTTCAAAGAAGGTATAGATTCACCCATTGATATTGCTATATGCGATAAAATAATGGGGAACCTTCAAGATTCAGTGCTGGGAACTATCTCAGGAAATCTCTGTGCAGGAAAGATTGTGGAAGTTATTTATCCAAGGATAGCCTACAACTTGGCAGATCGAGATTTCAGTCGAGCATTGACATTACATCAAAACTTCAAGGAAAAAAGGCTGATGAAGGAAGGTAATAGACCATATTCTATTACTTATCAGATTTCATATGCTCTATCTAATACACATCATTCAGAATTGTTTATTAGAAATGAGTTCATTGAAATACCTGAGATATTTGGAAAAGTTGCTCAGGCAATTTATCCAGAACGAATTGAGTGTCCAGTAATACAGGAAACAGACATCCAAATACAAGACAAACCGATTCTACAAAGGAATCAAAGTCTTAGATTGGAATCCAAAAGACTATCTTTTCAAGGAGATAGGATTACAAGTTACAGATGGGAAAAAACCCATGTCCAAGAAACCCAACAAGAGCTAAAAAGTTTTTCAACAATAGGAAAGCCTAGATGCCCAGAAGGGTGGAAGGAGGTCGAAATAGTATTTGATATTACTAAACAAAGGAATCAATTTCCTTGTAATACCATCTACTATTTAGAACAACCTATGATAGGAACTTATCAAGGAATAATCCAAGTTGGAGAATTGGAAGTTCATATCACATTAATTCCAGGAAAAGAGCCAGATCAATTGGTTCTTGGACTAGAGTTTCTCGAGGAACATAAACCTTGGAAACGTCTAGAGTATGGAATGGAGTTTATGACAGAAGATAAGATGTAGAAAATCCAATGACCACAAGTCCATTCTCCATATACATTCCAGTATGAATGTTATATGAACAATATAAGGCATAATATTTTGCTGCTTATATTGATTCAGGGGCTGGAATCTGTACAGCAAAACGAAGAGTTTTTTCAAATAATTTGGATGAAGAATTACCAAAGATTGCTGTAAGAGATTTTTCCAGAAGAATCTTAATCTTATGTAAAAGGGAGTAAGATGACTGAAATCATGATTGGCGGTGCTGGGCAAACACCTTGGTACAAGGTAAAGACACCACCAATTTTTTTTCATGATATAGGAGCGGATATTTTGTTAGGAAACAATTTCCTACAAATGTTCAAATCCTATACTCAAGAAAATGAGTCTAGAAGATTATTGTTTACAACTCCTTGTAACCACAAAATTATAGTCAAGAGACTAAGAGAGGCATTTTACAGAAAATTGTCAATCCAGTTTCGCAGCAAGCGTGGTGATTCAGGACAACTTCTGAACCCAAAAATGAAAGATTACAGACGGTTTGGAGAAACAATGCTCCAGTTGATAGCAGATAAAACACTCCAACCAGAAAAAATAGAATACCTTAAGATAACTCTGAATAAAAATGAAGTAGAGTTTGAATCTAAGGTATCCTTAGAAGATGTCAAGAAAATGATCAAAGAAAAATTACAATGAAGATCCTTTGGCATGGTGGGACAGAAATCAACTCAAAGCTTGCCTTAAAATTAAGGAAGGCAAAGAGTATGAATTTGTCTGTTGCAAGCCTATCCCAATGAATATCATTGATCAAAAGGATATGCAGATTATAATCAAGGAACATTTGGACCTTGGTTTAATTAAAGCAGGAATGTCACCATATAGTAGTCCAGGTTTTCTGGTAAGAAATCATGGTGAGATAAAACGAGGAAAATCGAGATTAGTTATTAATTATCAAGAAATTAATAAGATTCTGGAGTTTGATGGGTATTTTCTAACTAGTAGAGAACATCTAATAAGTTGCATACGCAATGCCAAGATATTCTCTAAGTTCGATTGTAAGTCCGGATTTTATCAGATTCGGATGCAGGAAGAAAGCAAGAAATTCACAGCTTTCTCCACACCTCAGGGGCATTATATTTGGGAAGTATTACCAATGGGATTGGCTAATTCACCCCAGATATTTCAAAGAAAGATGGATAATCTTTTGAAAGATTATTTTAAATTTATGTTTGTTTATATTGACGATGTTTTAATAGCATCTAAAGATATGAAGAAACATGTTAAACATCTGGAGATTTTCTCCAATGTTTGTAAAAAAGAAGGACTGGTTTTATCTGAAAAGAAAGCAGTCATTGCTATAAGAAAGATTGAATTCCTTGGAATTGAAATCGATGAGTCAGGAATTATTCTGCAAGAACACATAGTAGAAAAAGTGCAGAATTTTCCAAAAAGTCTCAAAGACAAGAAACAACTTCAAAGTTTCTTAAGAGTTGTTAATTTTGCTGGGATGTTTATCAAGAACCTAGCAAAACACAGGAAATTGTTTAGTCCATTATTGAAAAAAGATGCTAGATTTATATGGACGAATGAACACACAAAGGAACTATGCCAATTAAAGGAAATTTGTAAGAATCTTCCAAAAATGGCTATTCCTCAAGATGAGGATGATCTGGTATTATACACAGATGCCAGTGATCATTGGTGGGTAGCAGTTCTTACTAAGCTCACACCCAATGGAGAACAACCATGTAGGTATTGTAGTGGTTTATTCTCAGATGCAGAAGCCATAAGATGGCACATCAACGAAAATGAATTTTATGCAGTAAAAAGGGCTTTTGAAAAATGACCATTATTCTTACTCGTAAAGAAATTCACTTTGAAAGTTGATAATACACAGGTAAAAGCTTTCTTAAGGAATAAAATTGAATCTAAACCTGAGAAGGCCAGATTATTACGATGACAAGCATTATGTCAAAATTATATTTTTGATATTGTGATAATTAAATCTCACGAGAATATTCTTGCAGATTTTTTAACAAGAGATGGACATCATTGACATTGATGCTATTATCAAGATGCAGAGGCATTTAAGGGAACACCTTGAAATACTTCAAACCGAGTTTAACAAGTTGGCCGTAAACGCAGAGGTTGCGGGAAGGCTACAACAAGCTGATAAGAGAATTGTCTCTGATCGAATTACAGGATGTTTGCAGGCATATACTCAGTTATGGTCTGTAATGCAAAGACCTATCCTCCAAGGCTTTGAGAAACCATTGGTTTCCCAAATGGAGAGTTTTCGAGTACAGGACTCTATACCTGGAGCAGGGAATTCAAATACCCCTAGCACAAGTGTTAAGACGAGATCATCTTTTGATGAGTCGTCTAAAACAAAAATTGAAACTCCAGATTTTAATCTCGAGTCTTCAAGTCAACCCTCCACCTCGGGGAATGAAGAGGGAGAGATCAACCTTAGGCCTCTTACTGACAAAGGCAAAACTAAGGTTGGTACTAATGAAGCTACAATTTCTCCATTCCAGGTTTACCAACAAAATTGGGAGAAATTGAAAACAAAGATTGGCATTAACTCAGCTACCAATAGGGTTGATGTTTCAGGGAAATATCCTAGGATATGGATGAAACCTAATTCATATCCCAAGGAGGTCAAAACCTGTTATGAATTCGGGGCTCTTGCCTCAGTTTATACCACATCACCTAGCTTTCCAAAAATTTCAGGACTACCGAAATGGATTCAGGAAGCTGTTCATGAGACTTGGGCGAATAATGATTATTTGTCCAGAGGAGATGTTTTGGAGCTATATTTTTTTAGTGCAGCACCATAACCAGCAGGGAAAGGCTCTCACGAAGCTTTTCATTTCATCAAATTAAGGAGGCCAGATACGAATATTCAGAATTCATCAAGGACCCTCCGACAGAAGAAAACCCACTGGTTGCTTCAATTACTGAAGACGAAATGTCTACACGAAGAGCTTGGGGTCTATGGGTCTGTCTAACCGAGATGTACAAAGTCAAGTTTCCGTTCAAATTTTATAATCATTCGATGAACGGATCATTCCTGTTAAATACCATGACAGGAAAAACAAGAAGTTTTGCAGAAGATTTATTCGAGAAGAAAAGAAATCTTTTGTGCAATAGCAAGCTACCGGCCAGTAAAGAAACTCGCCGAAAGTTCTGTAATATGGCAGATATAGGAAGATGGTTAGAAAACATCGGTCCTGAATACCAGAATCAGAAAGAACCGGAATTCGGTAAAAGTTTCAAACCGAGATTTGATCGGAAACATTTTACCGAAGCAAAAACAAGTGGGGAAGGACCACATTCACATTTTCCTCGATGATACAAAAAGCCTAAGATTTCTCGACAAAATTAAAAGAGACATGTGACCAAACCCACTAACAAAAGGAGGACCACCATGTAAGTGGGGAAAACAAGACCACCAATAATCGGTGAAAAAAGACACAAGAACCACTAATAATGATGGGTAAAAGACGAAAGAACATGGGATACTTTATTTAAAAAAAGAATCCAATAAAGAAAACAAGAAAACTGGACCCAAACATGATACTATAAGGGTAAATGGAACCAGTTAAACACATCAGAATCAAAACTTAAAGATGTACCGTGTATATCTGAAAGTTTTAAAAAGAAGAATTAAGTATAAGAGAAGTGAGGCTGCAGCTCTCAGATCAATTATCAGAATGTACAAAGAAAAAGAAGAAGAGATTACAGCTGATATCTTCCAGACTCATATCTACTGGTACCTGAGAGAGATAAAAGAAGACGAAAAGTTAATTTCTAGATTAATAATCTAGAAAATGACATTTCAAGAAAGTAGGATCGCTCAACCACTAAATGGTCCATATGCAAGCTGTAAGGCTTATCAAGATTTGAAGTCCGAGTTTCAAATTCGAAGAAGCCTTCTATAAATAAGGAAGGAAGAAAGAAGTGATGATCATCGAACATTTTCCTCATTTCTTTCAAAACCAATTGTAATATTTCTCTTTCTAGTTTATGTGTTTTTTAAGTTCAGCTACTATAAGTAGCTAAACAAGTTTCTCCTCCTCTACAGGAGGGTTCGATGTAATAATAATATGTTTGTGTTTGAATAAAGAGATCTTTGCTCTCAGCCCCTCTCATGTATTATTTTCAAAATTTTATCTTTTATTATACACCCTAAGGTAGGAAACGAATCAGGGTTGTGCTAAGTACTGCTGAAAGAATCTGCGTCTGTAACCATCGGTTGCGATCGTGTGGTTGAACTGTGAGGAGCAGTTCGTAAAATACGGTAGATATAACCCGGTGGTACTCCGGTCAAAGAGGTAAAAGATTTAATTTATTTTACAGAAGTATGATGGGCTTTTATGTTTAAAAGAAAAATCAATTACTAAAATAAAAGGATAAGGATATTCTTGGAAATTTTAAAATATTGGGAAGCTAAAACAAAGAATTGAAGGGATAGGGAGTTAAGATAAAGATAAGAAGGGATGTAGGGATGTAGGGAACTGTACGATTAATTTTTTTTTTAAAGGCTGTTGGGCCAACGTCTACACCCATTTATAATTGCAATTTGGGGGCCAAAATGCAAAATTTTCCCACCCCTAAATTTAACCATAAATATTATTTCAGTTCAAAACTTCTCTACACTCAATCTACTATTTGCTATTATTTAATATTTAGTTTACGCTTTACATTACACATTTATATTCAATAAATTTATTTCAATGATGTAGTCTTCAAATCATAATGTCGGTGTCGTGGTAAATTTCTCTACACTCAATCTATTACCAGTCAAGGTCGCTTAGATTTTTTTTTTTGAATATTATGCAAACTTTCTTAAAAAGAATGTTGACGATCAAAGATGTCGACCATGCATTATCTTCAAGAACTATTCAATTTGTACACTAATGAACAGAGTGGAACAAGTAATCAGGAAGAGCCGAAAGAAAAAAAGCCAAATAGGAGCAATCAGCTTCTTTCAAAATTTGAAACGACAAAATTTGAAAGAAAAATAAGTTACAACAATAAAGTCCAATGACATACATATCTATGTAAGTCAATATTTTCAGACTCTAGGAAATTTCGATTTTATAGAATGGTTGAAAACAAATTCGCAACTTTATCCAGTATTAGGGACAATTGTAAGAAATGTCCTAGCAGTTAAATGTTCAAACGTTGCTTCCGAATCAACATTTTCAACGTGTGTCATAATCAATGGCGAACAAATAATTAATTTAAAGCAACAGTGATAGGACCACCAGAGTGATAAACGAATTTTCAAGCTCAAATTTCAAGGAAGATCCAGAGTTTTTCAAATATATTTTAGTAAATTGTAATGAATTTTAAATGTTTAATATATATATATATCAATATTTTATTTATATTTGTCATTTTGTACGATTTATTTTCTCAATTTTTCTTCAAAACATGAAAAAAATCGAATATTCAATATTAGCTTTGTGTTGGGGTGATAATTTTTTACCACCCTAGTACGACCAGCTCTGTCTCAAATTTTCATTATTTCGTCTCGTGCTAGGGCTGTCGAAAATTACCCCTCTAGCACGAGATGTTCAGTTTTCATGAATTGAATCTCACTAATATAAGCTGGGGTGGTAAAAAAGTAGCGTCCTATCGCGGAACCGGTCCATCTACTACCGGTCCAGGTAGTGGAGGTAATAGATCAAATTGATTTTAAGGTTACTACCTTGGAACTGAAGTCGGATCCGACACCGACGGATCCAGAACCAATAATCAGTTAAGAATGACTAGTCTACACTGGATTATCAAACCAAAGATCCTCGATAGAAAATAAATAGGTGAAATCGTGAAAAAAAAATATTAAGTATACCATCACACATCTTACACAATTATATATCTCTGTTTAAAATTTATTGTTAATTTTTAGGGAAACTAGATTTTTTTATCCACTAACTTGTTCAATTTTGGGTTTTGGTCAATTAAGTTTTTAAATTTTGGTTTGAATACTGACTTTTAATTTTTGGATATTTTGATTCAATTGCTGAAGTGACACCGGAAAATGCTGACGTGACACCGAAAAATGATAACGTCACTTTAAAAAAAAAAGTTGAATTGTCAGGATATCATGTCAACATTTGTGCCAAAATAGTCGAAATTAAAAACCAATGTATCAAAACCAAAATTTTGAAAAGTTAATGAATTAAAACAAAAAAATGGACAAGCTAATTGACTTAAAAAGCCATTTTCCCTAATTTTTATATTCTATACCTATACTATTATTAATATTGTAGTAGTTTTCTTGTCAGACAGTCTTACAGATCTTTAACGTGAGACAGGTTAATCATGCCCATATTTACAATAATAATTATTACTTTTGACATAAAAAAATAATATTTTTTCATAGATGATCCAAATATGTATGTCTTATAAAATTGACTCGTGAGACCGTCTCACAAAAATTTTGTGTTAATATTGAGGTATGAATAGTAAGTCATGTCATGCCAATTTTTCTCCCAAATACTTTATCCATAACTACCATTATTTTTTTAAAATCAAACAAAGAGTAATAAATTAATGATTAAAAAAACACAACATTAAATAAAAATGACTCTAATATTATTATATCTCATATAAAAATTTATCATGTACAAATATAAAATTATATTTTAAATAAAAAAATCAAGTTACGTGCACATATTGTATGCATATATTTACTGGTTTATTATCAAGCCTTACGCCCCTAGACCGACAGCATAACCAAGCAAGTTACTAAATTGTGACATTATCCATAGTTTAATAGAAACAAATTAATTATAAAAAATATCGTATAAACGCATAAAACATACATTTGGACACTAGTATATATATCGATACCATCTACACTATATCTATTCTATTCTATTCTATTTTATTAAAGTTGAGGACATGATAGAAACCGGCAATGACACCAAATATGTATATCCATTTTTGCCCCTCTATTATAGACAAATTCACCAAAATTATTTTTTATCAAAATTGCAGTGTAATCTCTCACTATTTCTTATAATTACATTTTGATTTTCATGTAAATATAAATAAAATGAATTATAAAAAATATTGTATAAAATGGTAACGCGTGCATCGGTATACTAATTATTAAATTAGACAAAAACTTGTGTGAGACGGTATCACATGTCGTATTTTGTGAGACGAATATCTTATTTGGGTAATCCATGAAAAAGTATTACTTTTTATGCTAAAAGTATTACTTTTTATTGTTAATATCGGTAGGGTTGATCCGTCTCACAGATAAAGATTCGTGAAACCGTCTCACAAGATACCTACTCATTAAATTAAGGGTTTTGAAGTAACAAACTTTGGTGTCTTGATTTTTTTTTATAAACAAAAAATATCCCTTATAAAATTACGAAAAACGTTATATTTTTATTTAATATATATTTTTTAACAAATATGTGTCTTATCTAATAATATCATATCCTAATAAATTATATGTTTATCTTCATCTATATTTTTAAATTTTAAAACAGTCATATCAACATAAAAAAAATAGAAATAATTATCAAATTTTTATTTCAAAATTTTAAATTTTATTATAATATATAAATTTTTTACATTAAAATTATTTAAAAATGAAAAATTTAATGAATAGAGGATCATGTTTAAAAAAACCGACACGTGTCCGTTTGTATAGAATCACAGCGGAGTTTTGATACCTGGGTTCTCCGGTTACCGGTCAAGAAAACTGAAAAAGGCCGTGAAAAGTAGCGAAAAAATTGTTTTTTCCCACACAAAGTGCGAAAAGTCCCTCTCGTTTTCAAAATTTAACGCGCATCCTATCTAGGGTTCCAAATTTTAACGTGTCTGAATTCTCGTGCTCTCTCCATCTCCTGTAAGTTCCTCCCTTGCTAGATAAGTTTTTAAATTCGTGTTTTTTTACACGTGTTTTATGCTTGAATTGTTGTTTTTTTGAAGTAGTTTTGTTCAAGTTGGAATTCAACTGCTTCGTTTTGGGGGGGTTCTAGTTTATGCCCTTAATTGGCTGTTTTGTGTCAAGTTGCGAAATTGACAGGAAACTCGAGTTTTTTGGATGCAATGAGGGTGGGTTTGTGGCCACAAGACCCCAGTTCTTGAGCTGAATCGTTAATTTGGTTGTTGTTAAGTGAAGTATAAGCATGATTGATATAGTGAGAGAAATAATTGATTGTGGGGACGATACTGTTTTTAAGAGTAGGGTAATGGTGCCAAAGATTGTTTCTGAGAAAGCAAATGGCGTTGCTACCATGGATGTTGAAACTGGCTCATCGGTTTTGGTAGATGATAGTATGATTACTTACAAGAGGCGAAAGCATACCGACATTCATGAGGGTGGGAAGATTTGGAGTGATTCTACTAGTCACTACATCCATAAGGTGTGAATATTTCTCTTTATTTGAGTTTTACAGTCCTCTGAATTTTGTTATTTATGTAGCGTTTTCTGCCTGTACTAGAAGTTAAATTTTGAAAGACACTTCTTGTGGTCGTATTTTTTGCTCTTACCTTTCAGCTGTTTATTTAAGAATTATTTTCAGCGATTTTTTGCACTGAATAACGCCAGCAATAATGTGTGATGCATGAGTAATTTATGGTTTGGACGATTCTTTTGAAAAGGCCGGGTACACTACATTAATTAAATTTTTTATTATCTCTTTTCCACATTTCCATTTGTTTCATACACCACCATATTTGGATTCAATAGCTTCAACTTAGATAGAAAAGTTGCTTAAAAATGAAAATTGCTTGTGCCAATTACTGGGATGTTTCCATCTTTTAATGCCAGGAAGATTTTCTTTCAATGCTGTCATCTCAAAATGTTTGTGTAATTGTGTCTGGCTGTCACAATTTTGTTTAGAGAATTGGAAAAATTCTACGAAGATTTCAGCATTAATGTCAGTGCAAGAAAGATGGCTGGGTGAATTTTTGTCTAATTTACTCCCTATTATTCTACGAAGATTTCAGTATTAATGTCAGTGCAAGAAAGATGGCTGGGTGAATTTTTGTCTGATTTACTCCCCATTTTAGTTTTTGTTTCTTGAGAGTTGAGACAATAACTATGTGAGCATTTTCATACAGTGAAGAGAGATGTGATAAATTATCATACATGTATTATTTCAGGAGATCTTCTAATATTAAATAAATTTGAATAATTCTTTTCATGGTTTATGCTGTTGCTCTCCTGCTGTAATTCTTGAATGCAAACCAACCTTTAGAGATTGAAGTGTATTTGGGAATTTTAACCTTATGATCTGGTGAAAGAAAGTTGGCTGAAATACATGTTCTAATGTATGAAATCCCTACTAACTTAAAGCACCCAAGAAAGTAGTGATGTTTGCTGTGTTGCACTACCCTTTAGTCTAATTTTTGTTACTAGTAAATGGTGAGTTAACTATTGGTTTAGTTTGAAAACACATTATAATTTCACCTTTTCGCGGGCAATACATCGTTCCTTACGCAGGTTAATTTTTTTTTCTAAAAATTGGTAATGGACTAATGGTGAGTAAATTTTATGCTCGAGTTTGCATGTGGCAAGTTCCTCAACTTCTTTTGTTAAGCAGACATCATTTGGCAACCCATAATGTCACGTGTAGCTTGTCACATGCTCAGGATATGTATCTGGATATGGTGGTTAACTGCAAAGTAGTCCAGATCGGACAGCTATTTTTATTTTTGTGCTTGGGGGTTTTCCTTCTGCTTCTGCCATTTTTATTATCATAAGCCTGTAATTTGTCATATGTATGAATTGCAACTGGTAATTGATTGTCTTTTTATTGAAGATGCTTAAATATATTCTCAAGAAGCTGTATATGATGTAGATGCTGAAAACTTGAATTCTTTTTAGCTCCTTCAAAATTAAACATGTTTTTGCACTCATGATAAAAAAAAGTTGCAAGGGATATACTTTTGTGATTTCATGTTGGAAGACATATAAACTGGTCAAATGTCTTTGTTTAATTGTTTTTCGACATGATATTGATTAATTATCGTCATAAGCCCGTAATTTGTCATGTGTGTAAAGTGCAACTGGTAATTGATTGCCGTTTTATTGAAGATTCTATATCTTTATGAGTAAACAGCTTGAAATGACAAATTACTTGGAAATGAGCATTTCTTCTTGATGTCTTTCCATCTATTCTCTCCCTATCTACTTGATTTTTTCCCTTTCTGTACCTTGTACAATTTTTCTATTTGCATGCGTTTTTCTTGAATTCATGTGACAGCCACATGCTAGACTTCTAGAATAAACATACAAGGCTTGAAGTACAGAAAATGTCATGGTTCTTTATCTTTGGGCTCAATTGTGAGCGAACAATGCTCATTCAACAGTTAACTACATACTTAGGGTTGTAATTCAATTATGTCTTGAACTATAGTTCGTTCCATGTTGAATGTGGGTTACTCCATGAGGCATCAATTTTGTTTAGTTTGACATATTCATTTTTTGTGAGAATGTGATGTTACAAATTTTTTTTTGATGCTTCTGCATGTTTTTGGTTTTCTGAGAATTTTTTGCCCTTTTGTGCGAATATTCTTATTTTTGATCTATCTGCTGTGTTTATTCTGAGTGTTCTTCATTTGATTTTTGCAGTCAATGAATCATATATTAGATCAAATTGGCTGTTTTCAGAAGCATTCATGTGAAAATGCTTCCAATAATTGCTCACTCAAGCACCCAAGAGATATTATTCTACAGCAAATATATCAGTCATTAGAGGGTGAAGATGGTTTGAGAAGTTGCATCCACGACGCTATCTTGTTTAATCCAGGAATTGATAGCAGATCTGATGTTAAGGTACTTGCGTGTATTCAGTTTAAGGATATTCAGTTTTTTAGAAACTATTCTTTTAGTTGTATGTAGTTATGTCATATTGATAAAATGCATTTGTGATTTGGAAGAGAATCGTGGATTTGATATTTTCAACTGTTTATGATCTTTTCAAGTTGCATTGCATTCTGGTCACTGAATTGCATACTTCTATACCTCCGGCTTCAAACTGCAGAAATATGCTGGAGATGGAAGCTAGTTCATCCATTATATAATAAAGATCCAAACTAACTATTACGGTTTTCCATGCAGAAATCTGCACTATATTGTGAAAACGGGGAGAAATACACCTTTCAGATTGGTTCAATTTGTGATGGTCTCCACAAGGAATCCCATACAAGTCGAATTATGTCATCCAATGGATCGGCAAATGCATTGAATCATCACTCGGTCACTGAGCTCTGCCGGTCCACAATTTCTGAAATTATCGAGTCAGAAAAGTTTTCACAATTATGCAGTTTACTGCTTGAAAATTTTCAAGGAATGAAGACTGAAAAGTTACTTGATTTGAGTCAGATAAACTCAAGAATGAAGGAGAAAGCATATGAAAGTTCACCTGTATTATTTCATTCGGATATCCAACAGGTTTTCTTCTGAAAGTTAGTGACTATGTAACTGCAATGAATGTTTATATCTTGACTTCTAACACTGAACTCTGCATAAAGAATAGCTGATATTTTACTTGCGCCTAGGATGGCTATCTTTGCTAAACTCTTTCACTCCTTGTGTGCGAGTGTCTGGGAGAAACTGGGTGTATACTTGACTCTTGAGAATATATTTCTACTGACTGTTGCAAACTTTTTTGTTTGATTTTTACAATTTTAGTTGAGAGGGTATCCTAGAGACAGCCACTGACTGTTACAAAATTTTTCGTTTGATTTTTACAATTTTAGTTGAGAAGGTATCCTAGAGATAGGTGTTGAATTTCCCTGACCTTATTGTGGATTTTTTATTTTTTCTTTGTTAATGCCAATACCCATCCAAACTCAGTTCTTGGTGTGGAAGGATGATATCTTTTACTTTGAAAGTTAAGTGTTTTTGCATTTCTTTTATGATGGGTTGTTCCAATGGCGACAAGTAATACTATAATGGCTCTATAGGTAAAGGCTGGTTTCCTATGTTAAAATGGAAGATTTATGAAAGATCAATGTTCAATCAAAACTTATTATTTCTTGGTTCATATGAAAAGTCAACGTGCATTATTTATATATATGGCATGCCCAATTGTGGACTTGATATTACTTAGTCTGACTAATATGCTTTAGTTCTCAGTTACGCGTGCGGACTTCATTTTGTAGGTATGGACAAGGCTTCAAAATGTCGGCACTAATATAGTTGCCCTTGCAAAGTGCCTTTCAGAAAAAACAATGGCATCTTTTCAAGAACGGGTTGGTTGAGTTGGCTTGAATATACTTAGTTTTACGCATGTTTGTCTTTTTCAATCTCTTAATTTTACTTCCCTGCTTCTTTGACGTCCTTTTTTAACTTGTATATTTCATTTTCTCAGGCTGGCAGTTCAGAACCCAACATTTTTGAGGATGGTAGACATGAGGTATTATTCCCTTTTTTTTTCTTCTTTTATTTTTGGATGGTTTTTTCTTTTTTGTTCTATTACCTTTTTCCTCCTAACGTAATTGAAGTTGAGAGAGGAGCACTCTTAATTTACTATCCCTGCATATTTAACATCCTTGGTTTGACTTATAATTTTTCATTTTCTCAGGCTG
Source organism: Primulina huaijiensis (assembly GCF_012295235.1). Taxonomy (NCBI): domain Eukaryota; kingdom Viridiplantae; phylum Streptophyta; class Magnoliopsida; order Lamiales; family Gesneriaceae; genus Primulina; species Primulina huaijiensis. The sequence continues at coordinate 1,481,405 of NC_133309.1, read as the reverse complement.
GGAGTTCAGCACACAACATTTCTGAGGGTGGCAGACCTGAGGTAATTGCTTTTTCTTTTTATTTTTTAACGATTTTTTTTCCTTTTCTTCTAATGCCTTTTTCTTTTCAATAGAACTCAACGTGACAGAGGAACACTCTTCTTTACTGTCTAATCCCACATTAATGTTATTTTATTTCGTTCATATGATTTCTGTTTATATTACCAAACAATAGTAAATTACAAAATATGATGGTTGTGGTGATTGGTACTTTTCCATCATAAAAGTTGAATATTCTGTATTCCAGTATATATTCTAGAGCATTTCATTGTGTTAGTCAGTGGCTGGCGATTGTTTGCCTACAAAATTCAGTTTTTTACAACATGGAGAATTTCTCTAATTTTTCATTGGTTCATACTCTTGTATTTTCTTATTGTTTCTACGCTCCCAAGCAGTATGCCCCGATGAAGATTTTTTTGGGTTGTGTTTGCAAAAGGTATTATGAGAAATATACATAGAGTTTTACCTGTATTGCTTGTTTATTTTGATTCTGTAGTTGAAATGACTTGACATCGTGATGGATACTAAATCTTGTTAAAGAAATGGTGTTCAAACTAAAGTTGTGAAATATAACTGGTTAAAAAATTATGGGAAACTGCTATGTTCTTGATGTTTGGATGGTTGCCGAAGTGCATTATGTTCCAATTTTTAATTCTGACAGCACCTTGCTCAAGAATATGATACACACACTAAGCAGTGGCGAACAGTGGCCCATGCTCTTGATGAAGTTCATACCTGCAGGCGCTGTGGGGAGAAGGCCGATGGAAGAAATGGTCTAGTTTGTGATTCATGTGAGGAGATATATCATATCTGCTGTGTTGAGCCTGCTGTTAGAGAAATTCCTGTTAAAAGTTGGTATTGTGCCAACTGTACTTCAAAGGGAATAGAATCTCTACATGACAATTGCGTAGTCTGTGAGAGGCTCAACGCTTCATTTGATGGCAACGAAGACGACGAGTTTCTGTATGAGGAAACACCAGAGGAATTGGAAGAAAGTTCAACTGAAATAGTTGCAAATGAAAGGAGTAAGCGGATTACACAGTGCAAGGTGTGTAGAACTGTGATCAAAAGAGTAGAGGAATACAGGATATGTGGCAATCCCTTCTGTCCTCACAAGTTTTACCACACAAAATGCTTGACAAGCAAGCAGTTGATCTCTTACGGTCACTGCTGGTATTGCCCTTCTTGTCTGTGTAGAACTTGCTTCACTGATCGAGATGATGATAAGATTGTTCTTTGTGATGGGTGTGATCATGCATATCATACGTACTGCATGAACCCACCTCGCTTCGACATACCCAGAGGAAAATGGTTCTGCAGAAAATGCGATGCTGGAATTCAGCGTGTCCGCAAAGCTAAAAAATTACATCAGAACCTGCAAAATAACTTGAAGAAGAGAGCCTTGGATGGAAAAATAAAGGTAGACAAGACTTCCCAGAAATCTGGTGGTGTAGATATGCTTCTAAATGCAGCCAAAACTCTGAATTACGAGGAGAATCTGGGGGCAATGGGGTTGAAAGCTAAATGAGCATATGAAACTAGGGCGTGTTTTTTGGGCTGACGAAGAAGTTTCATAACGTAGTTAAAGTGTACACATGTGTCATACCTGCATCATTTGAGCAACTTTAACATTTTTGCGGATTGGTAGATGGACTGGCTTTGGCTACAAATTCTGGTATAGATTTGATCCTGTTTTTCTCCATGGGCGACGATTACTGGCAAACTGTGTCATAACGAGGTACTGTGAGATTGATTTAGGTGTTGTACTTTGTGGTGCGTGCTCGCTCCTTTTCTGAATATGGTGCAGGGTTTTCAATTTCAGACAAAAACTGATGTTTCTAGTTGTAAAATGACACATTTTCTTGAGCATTCCTTTATTTTGAGGATCATTATCTCCTTTGCATTTGATTGGTAGTTTGATACTCACTTGATTTTTGCAAAAGAAGGGGCGTCAAATGGAAATCTTTCTTCATTGTAAGTTTGCATTTGACAGTAAACCTGCTTCAAAGACAACAAATTTTTTAGCTCGTTTTTATTTAGATGTCACTGAATTCTTCAAGGTTGTATTTGTATTAATTATTGGAGTTTTTGAAAATATGGATTTGAAATCTAAATGTTTGAAAAATTAATGAATTCAGAAAGTTGTATGCCGAAGCACATTGAAGAAAAAAAAATCTAAAATACTTACAAATATTTACCCAAACCTAAGTGATGGAATTGAGTTAGGAGTTTGAATTTTACAGATATTTCAAATCATTCAATCAAATAGGAACTCCAGATAATTGAATTTGTAATCAGCAAATCCCATTGATAATTCAATTTGTATAGTTACAGCTTAATTCGAAAACAGTGAGAGTTCTCAAAAAGAGTAAATCGTGTGAATAACGAATTTTAGATGAGGAAAGGGGAGCGAGAATAACTTGATTGTTTTCCCAATTTAAAAAAGAAAATAAGAAAGAAGAATCCGTTGATTATCATCATGGTTTTCTAACAAAATGTCACTGCAATCTATACTCCTCAAATTCATCTACACCACTCTAAATTGACAACCCCGTTTCAACAACCGGAGTAGTCGAGGAAAAAGATCTTTTAGCCTTGATCTCCAACAAGAAAACGACTTTCGTGCGAACTCAAACCCGTCGAGTGAAGCTGTTTTCTTCTCTTTACTAGATGTAATGCAGTCTTCCTATCATCCTTAGCATCCTCGAAATCAGGCTGCTTAAGAAATGAATGTTACAACACATAAAACAGCATTCAAGTTAACCGTTCCACGTGATTTTTCGAAGGGATCAGTTCTTCATATTCAAAACAGCAAGGATCTTGATGTGCATCAAAGGCCATGGAAAGAAAGCCCAAAAACTTCAGTAAAATCTTCATGTCATACCTTAATAGCTAATGCTTTGTCAAAGCTTTCAATGGCAGAATCGGGCTCCCCAAAGTTTAATTGCGCTCTCCCAACAGTAATCCATGCCTATTCATAATATATAGGATAAACAACTCAGTATATATGATAGATGAATGTACAACACACACAGCAGATATAACATTTCAGCTGATTATCATCCTGGAGGAAGGTCATCGAAGATCCAACTTCGAAACATTAGAAAGCTAGTGAAACTATCAAGTATATATTTGTTAAAATAAACGTGATGGCATGATTGATATTCAACCATTGTGTAGACTAAACAATAATCGTTCAAGAAATGAGTAATTCATCGACAGATATTTTTTCTCAAGCTTGATGGCATATTCCACAGTTGATTACAGTGTGTGCAAGAAGATAGTTTTGAGGTTGGTTGACAAAGAGATTAGTGATGTGTGGTCTGCAATATTTTAATTGAAACCTAAACTTTTGGATGCAATCTTAATAGTGTTTTCCATGCATACAGGAGGATTTAATTTGAGTAGTACGCATTTGAAGGTAAACTGAAGTTGAAATATTATCAATGTGATATGTCCTCAAAGCCAAAATTTTTGTTTTTTACGAAAATCATCGAGAAGAAGGAATACCAATGGAAAGTTCGAAATTTTGTCAGCCCCAACAACTTCAGTAAAAAGAAACAAAAAAAAAGAGGCAGATTCAAATAGTGTACCTCAGCCCATTTTGGTTCCAATTCAGCAGCTCCTGTTATCGGAGGACAAATCACTAGTTAAAAGGCATGGACTTATCTAGATTTATTCCAAGTTGATGTAACCAATTCCAAATCTCATTATAGTTTATCTCAAACAGCAAATGGTGTTTACACGAATTCAACCCCCATTAAATTTGTAACATGACTAGTATTCTTTGCTTCGATAGTGAAGAGTGCCGGGAAAAGATCAAGTATCTACTTGGATTGAGTCTCATATATAGTTTGAGAATGTCTCAATCTCAGATTTGTTGAGAGATTGGGCTTTTGTGTATTGTTAATATGATCAATGTCTTGTTTAGCCTTTTGTCACAAGTGGATCACTGGTTCACTTATTGTAATTAAAAGCTTTTAATTTTTTAATAAAATATCGTTTATTATATATATAAAAAAAGTAGTGCGACTTGCAGGTGAATGAAAATGAGAACGATAGAAGTAGAAGGGAGAAAAAGGTACATACGAGCTGCAGCCTTCAAAGCATTCCACGCATCTCCTAGTTCAAGTAGAACCTGTGCTTTCTGTTCATGTAAAACAGCACGACCCGGCATCAAAGTAATTGCCGTCTCCCACTTAGAAAGAGCTTCGCGATATTTTCCTTCCTGTATAACAACAAAGGGGACAAATTTTGATCCAATGAATAACGTAACAAGTCGATATCTAAATAGGCGAGGAATCGAAACTGTGCTGTGTAAGAATAAAAATGAATAAACACACAATATCTTGTCTATGTCAGACACAGAGATGCAAAATTTCTTCGAAGAGAACTGTTCTAAGTGAGAAACAAGTCCACCAGTCATCATTCAACCACAAGAAATTGCACAGCAGCTTCTACGTAAAGATGTGCAACAGTTCAGCTCGATTGGTTTTGGCTTATGATATGATATGACAGCAAATCAACACTTGAAAGTTGAATCAAAACATTACCCTGTAAGATAATGTACAACAAAGCTTAATAATTTCTAATTATTAGAAATATCAAGCACCTCTTTCAAGTACTTAGACCAAACAATTTCGGTGCCACCGGATATTATTTGACAGGAAAATTTGGTTTCACCCAGCTGGTTACTGACAATTTGCCAAACTAACTGAATATGATTTCCAGGCATCGTAATCAGTTTAACGGAGGCAAAATTTGAAAACATCCGAACTTAAGAATACCGACGAGAACTGTGATAGGTGACAAGAAATCTACAGCTTTTGAATTCTTTTGTAGACAATACTCAAGTTGAAATATATTTTAACATGACAGCAGACTTCAAGCACAAGCCTACTCATTCAATTCAGAATCAAAACAGATCAAATACCCACTTCAAATTCAAATAATTTCTCAGTTCCCACACACACAATCACTCCAACAAACAGAAATCCCCCACACACTGCATCAAACAACAAATCCCAAATCAAAACACAGCACAACAGAGATCGAAACACGCAAAACGCATATGCCCAAAAGCAACCAAAACAAAAAAGATCACCTCAGCAAGCTTATTTCCTTGAGCTTCAAATTCTTGCGCAGTATTCTTCGTTTTTTCACCACCACCATCGTCGTGGTTTCGAGAATCTTCGGGTTCTTCCAGAGGTTCAGCTGCAGCACTCGTATCAGTATCGGAAGTAGCGTAATCAAAGGGAAGATTTGGGTTGAGAATTTTCCGTTTTCTTGCAGAGTTGCTTTGAGTTTTCTTCCATGTCATCTTCATCTTCTTGTGTTTATCTATACTGCTTGAGCATTCCAATTCTCCATTTTCAAATTTTTTGCTTATATTTATATTTTAATATTTAAAATTAAATAAATGGACATATATATTATTTTTTACTGAATGAAATTAATATAAAATATATTCTTATTTTAAATTAAATTAAAATAGTTAAATAGAGCACACATTTTTATGGAGATTTTATATATTTTTTTAATCATTTTATTTTATTTGACCGAAACAAAAAATGAAAATTGTTACAAAAATAAATTATTTTTTAGGAATTTAATATACGATTAGTTTAATTAATTAACTTATTTTAAGGCCAATTTTGATTATAGGGTTCTAGGCTATTTTAAAAACCCCTTTTTTAGAAGAAAATTTTCCATATTGGTAGTATTTAATTTTTTTCTAGCAAAAAAACAAAAAAATTTCTTGACATTTTTGCATTAGCTTATTGGCAAAAATTTGTATGAGCTGATCTCACGAGTCGTATTTTGTGAGACGGATCTCTTATTTGGGTCATCCATGAAAAAGTTTTACTTTTTATGCTAAGAGTATTACTTTTTATTGTGAATATCGATAGAGTTGACCCGTCTCATAGATAAAGATTCGAGAAACCGTCTCACAAGAGACTTACTCTAACCTATTTGTCAATTAGTAATTGATTTAAAAATAAATTTAATATTGACTCAAAAGAAAAAAAAACAAGTTTAAGTCCAAGCATTGGATATTATATTTAATAAGTTTCTTGTTATTTCATATATAAAGCTTGAAGTAAAAAAAAAAAATAGAATTATGAATAAATTATTACATAATAATATGTTTTTGGTAAGTTTGTTGTTAGACAATCTTGTAAATTTATATTGTGAGACATGCCTACGATTATATGATGAAAAATCATATTTTTGATATAAAAAATAACATTTTTTCATGGATTTGATCGAATAGAAAACTCATGTCACAAAAATTAATGTATAAAACTGTCTCACAAGAGTTTTTTTATATATATCATATGATACGATATCACAGATCTATAACTTTGACTTCTGAGATGGATCAGTCGGTTTATATTTATAATAAATGTAATATTTTTGCCATAAAAGATCAAATACCAGTTTTTTTAGAAGCGCCGAGCGAAATGATTAAAACAATAATTTTTTAATTTAAAATAATATATAATTATTTTAATGGATGAATTATGTGCTTTTAAACGTCACACTAAATCTTGACAGATAAAATCTAATCCGCCCAAACTTGCTACGAGATGCCGCTCTCAAGCACCATGAGCGCCGCCGCTCTCCTCCTTTTATCGCCTACCCTGCAGTCGTATAACCGCATTTTCTTTGCTGCACCACCCTCGTCGCGCTTAATTGCACTTAATTCCACCAGGCTTCGGAAATTTAACTCCATAAGGCTTGAATTCGTATCTTCCAGACCAGACTTCCGAGCTTGGGCTGACGACGGAGATGCCGACGGTGGAGGCCCGGACGACTACGACATGGATGAGGACGAGGTGGAGGAGGTTGACAATAAGAAGGATTTTGACATTGATTACGACACCGCAGCTACCCTGGATGCCGGCATGGCTGGACATGGCGGAGATGATGACATCGCAATGGTGGATAGCAAGAGTTTCGTATATACCCAGGGTTGGGACTCGGATAAAATAGTCGATTACCGGATTAATGAAGACGAGTTCCACAAAATCTGTCTGTTGGATTGTGACTTCTTCATTAGAAAGCCTCCTGATCCTGATAATGATGTGTATGACTTTAGAGAGGTAATAATGCACTCGAGTTTTGTATGATGTGCTGATAAATCGCAGGTTGATTTGATTCGAATGCTTATTTTTGGGACTTGTTAAGGAATTCTCTAATTGTGCCGGCGTAGGTAAAAATCTGGATCTTGCTTGCTTCATGCCTCTAGGCTACTTATTTTTTGTTTGAACTGTGATTTTGCAAGATCTTTTGAGAATTATGGCTGTAAAATAGAAACTTTTATCCAAGAGCATTAGTTTCCATGAATGAAAGTAGAATTTTTTCAATATGTGGCGTGGTCAAGGTTGATTTTTAAGTATGTACCTGATCCTCATGATGGATTCTTTCATCAAAAGAATGCCAATGTTTAGGTAGAGTAATAAAATCGAATTAACAGAAGGAAGTCTGATACAACTAGAGAAGAACTTCAAAGCTAGAGAAATAGAAGAATGAGTGGCATTCCAGCAAAGTTGGTGGATTATGTAGTTGCAAATAAATAAAGAGAGATTTACCTAAATAGACTTTACACAATTGCTATAATCAATTTTAGTCTTCAGTTAAATTAATTTACCAAAATAATCTTTTTATCATATCAAATTACAAAGATATCCCCTATCTTTTAAATCATATTCACTATCAATTTATTCATCTCAAACTCTTTATTTTATTATCTCATCAATTTCGTGCGTATAGAGGCGGCCGTGAAATACATCAATCCTATTTCTTTAAGCAAGTATGAATTTCTTTTTTTCCACTTAACTTTTACGTAAAAAAAATTGATTTTATATTGATAGTACTGTGTGAGTAGTTATATGGGTTATGACAAAATCAGTTTGTTACTAATTTTTTTTATGTCAAATCATTAGAATATATTGCCTAGAACTGATTGCTGTAATTTTGATTTTAATTTTTTTAATATTTGACTTGATTATTTTCATGAGCAACAATCGTAATTAAAATATTATAACTTTGGTGTTTTCGTATGCACTAATTCAAACTAACCATTCATAATTTTATTAAAATATGTTTATTGATATAAGTAAGTAGTATTAAAAAATTAATATCTTATAAATTAAATAAAACAGAACAAATGTTAAATCAATTCTATAAAAAAAATAGATAATTAAATAAATGAATCAAGAAAATGGAACATGTGTGGTCATAAAAAAAGGGTATTTTAGGATTTTTAAATTATATAAGACATAATGCAAATTATGTAATAAAGAAGGTCATTTTTAAAATTATGACTTTGAAATAGACTAGAATAATCAATTTCCCATAAATAAATGATAGTTAAATAAGAAATGTATATAAATACGTGTAAGTAATAGAATAATGTAAGAGTATGTACATGAATACGTGTAAGTAATAGAATAATGTAAGAGTAAAAGAGAGTTGGTTACTTGACAGGAAAGTATAAATAGGGGCGTGAAGCACATAAACCGATAAGAAGGTGCTAGAAGGTTGGCTGCCTCGAACAAGCTTAAGAGAGTTGTAAGTAATAGAATAAGCACATAAACCGATAAGAAGCTGCTAAGAAATGTACATGAGTACGTGTAAGTAATAGAATAATGAAGAGTAAAAAGAGAGTTGGTTACTTGACAAGGAAGTATAAATAGGGTTGTGAAGCACATAAACCGATGAGAAGTTGTATTGATAAAAACAGTTTCTCTCTGAACTGCTTTTCTCTACTCTCTACTCCCCATTCTAGGAGGTGCCAGCCTCGAACAAGCTTAATCCTATCAAACTATTTCTTTGGAACATTGATACTTCTTCCATGATTTTGCACTAGGCTAGTGATATGATTACCTTCGTAGTTTTATTTTTGTTTGGGTTTAATTTTTATTGTTCTGTCTTATTTTGAGCTGGTACAACCACATCGAATCCATCCTTTTCGACGTAACTATAATATTTTTTGGTCATGTATAGATGTATGTTACTCCACCAGACACAGATGTATACGCTATCCCTAAGGTTTTTGCACCAATGCCTCAAAAGGTATCTAATTTTTTTTTAAATATGCAGTCTTGTTTGGCCTAATTAAAGTGTTGTGCTGTGGTAATTTTTCTTGACTTATTTACAACCATGGCATGCAGTACATTCGATGTGCACAGAGTGATTATGGATGCTATAATGTAACAGAGCCACCTATTGATGCACCCAGAGATCCCATGTATAAATCTGAGAAGGAAGTCCTCAAGGTCTGAGCAAAACATCATATTTTCAGTCTTTTATGTCTTTTAAGGAAAACATTCAATTCGTTATTCAAGTACTAAAATTTTATTGTACCTATGTTGTGGTAACATAATCTATCCACAATATGTGGTTTTAATTTCAAATGGTGTTGGGTAGGATCCGGACTAATTATGTATTTAGCTATTGCTGTCTGCATATCCTTTGCACTTCTTCTGAAGTTGATGGTGGTCACGCTACTTTTTAAGTTTTCTTTTCTTGTTAAGTTTGATGGGCTTTTAAAATGGCAACGAAGTGCGTAACATGCCATTGGTAAGTAAATATAACAAAGTTTGTGGATGTCGCTGGTTTACAAAATCGTGGTTCTTAGCTCATGTTTGGTGTCTTGCATTGAGCATACATTCTTTTAATCGTACTTTAGTAGGTGCTCTCCTTTGCCTGACATGTTATTAGTTAGTAAATTTAACAAAGTTTGTGGACGTTGTTGATTTATGAAATCATGGCTTGGTGCCATCCATTGAGGATATACGGTCTTATAGTCAGCTTTTTTATCAGCCGCTCCTTTGTTTTGTGCATGTCCACAATCCTGACATTTATCGATGTGTCCACTCTTAAGTGGAAATATTAGTGGTCTGCATTGAATCTTGTCTTCCTGGCATAGCATGAATCATGTTCTTTTGCAGGTTTTCTTGATGAAACACTATAGGAACCGCCGGTTGGGTGATCCTGAATTTGTACTGGAATTTGAGGAGATCTATGTTATTGATTCTAAAACCAAATCAATCACCAGGGCAAGAGTTGTGGTAGGCTAGTTATCTTTAAATGATCTCTCTTTTTCTTTCTGTTTGATGTGGTATTATTAAGACACTAGGCTCCTTTAAAAAGGACCTTCAAATTTGCTGTGCCTTCTGAATTGTTAGGTTCTGTTTCATTGTGAAAATTCTGAAATGATTAAAATACATAATACGAATCATCAAGAGGTTCAATGGTGTCTCCTGATGATTTCAGTAGCATATACGATATTTGTGCGCTATAAATTATTTGGTCCAAATTATTATCGTTTATGTTGTTATTTCAGTTAAATAGATTAAAAGAGGAAAATTAACTTTTTTTAATAATTTTAAATAATAGTGGATGAAAAATTAAATTTGAATTTTAACTTCATCTAAACGACCAGAAGTATTCATTTTGGTAACTTGAATTGGTGAACAGGCCAAAATGACCAATCCTTGGTGATACACCAAATAACCTCTTAAAGTCTCTTGCTTAATATATAGTGTAATCAATCTACAAACACCCAAATATATATCTCCCATTTTATTGTAGCTGCAATTTACGCGCTGATATGATACTATTATCTTTCTTCAGGTGACAGTTCCAGAAGGAAGAGATCGAGATAGAAAGAATGACTTGTTGGTCGTTCGAGATAACGGCAACTCCTTTAAAATAATTCGATCGGTCACTATTCGAAACTGATACAACTTGTTACCTGACTCTTCCATGTTTCTTTTCTAAATTAACTGACAGATATCCGTTTCTTCATTTGTAGGAGGAGAGGGACGATCCAACGACAGTGATAGAGAAGGAAGAGTGGTCTAAAACCAGGGAAGATATGGAAAAACATCTCAGAAAGCTAAGAGACTTCAGCGTTTCAAACTGGTTTTAATCAGATGACAGTGAGTGATAGAAAAAAGTGCTGAAGCTTGAAGCTGGTTCTCCAAGACACGCAGGATGATGGATGTTTATTGTTCCCTCGTTTCTTGATAAAAGATGCACATTCTTTGCACCTCAAGGCTGGTTATGTTCATATTCAGAAACGTCATGTCAGGAAAATGCTGACAACTTAATTGTTCAAGTAGGCACCTCGATCGCTTTGTGGATGAAGCCTTCGGTTTTATTAGCATAGACTGTTTTTACACCCATCAGTAAGCACAGAAATACTTTATCACTGAAAGTGATGGTCTCCTCATAGAGACAGTATGAAGATGAATGATCTCAGAATGTTGTAGTTTGTTTGATATTATACATTCTTCGTTCATAACAGGACGATAGATCGTGGGTGGTCTGACAATACATTCTTGTAATGAAAGGGGTTGCTGGAAGAAAGACACGGTTTGATGAACATGTGATATTGCAGTTTCTGCATAAATGTACCTATACAGTTTCATATATTAGTATTGTTGATGTTATATTTATCCAGTTATGTTGAGAAAGTTGTTATAATTGTGAATATTTCCACTATTTATGTACGGATTAACTACATACACTATCTTTGCGAAATCTCGGAGATTGTTGAAAATCTCACTCCTCATGTTTTTAACTTTTGAATACACATATTCTTGAAAACAATGTGGAGAAGGGTGTGTGGGCTCAAAATTTAAAAATATAAGGATGTGTTCAAGATTTGAAAATACGTACGAGAAGTTAATAGATATTGTCATGAGAGTTTTTAGTGATATCAAGATTTTACAGAGTTAGTTTAATTAGCTTTTTTATATAACACAAAACTCTAATGAGGCAGTCTCACGAGTCAATTTCATGAGCCCGAATTTTTTTCGACTCGACTCATAAAAAAATATTAAATTTTATGTTAAAAATATTAGTTTCATCGTAGATATAAGTCGTATCGACTCGTTTCATAGATATAAATTTATGAGATCATCTAACAATATCTATATTATTATTGTTATCTTTATTATAGGTTTTAACTTGTCACTTATAGGTGTGAATGGTAATTTATCATTGTAATTATTCTTACCAAAGACAATTATTAATTATTGATTGTGTATTAGAAATTGTGAATGTTTTCGTCGTTATTATAATTATCAATCTTAATAATTATTATTAGTACAATTATTATTATTTTTTTTTATTATAATTACGTTATCATGGAATTATTATTATTATTATTGTGGTTGTCATAGAATTTATGGAGAGCTATGGATTCAAATCCAAAGGATGAAGAAGATGACGAGAGGTTGGAAGCCGAATTGCTTCCAGAAAGATATGATCCGCCCTCGACGGCCTTCTTTTGATCCTCGTGTTGTTTACGAGAATCATCCACGTGAATATGATTCGTCGATCCACCTTTCTCTTGCGCTAATATGTAACTTGCAATTGATTTTCAACGCATGCAAATGTAGTTTTTAATCGTTCAAGCACGGGATTTGGATGGCGGGGTCAAGCATTACAGCTTCGACGAGTTGATGCAGATGACTGATTGTCTCATGGAAGGGCAGAACGAAGGTGGCGAATGAAATGGCAAGCATGTTGGAAGCATTTCACAAGAAGGGAATTGTCCATGGCCGTGTTGATTCTTGCTACTCACGGAAAATTTAGGGTCCGATTCCAGCAAGTGTCACCAGTCCAAACGCATGTTTCAAATTTGTTCTGAGCCTGAAATCACGAAGAAGACCGTTAGAAGGGGTTCGGGAGGGTGTCCCGGCGTAGCCCCTCCGACTCATCTTTGCCATTGTGTAGAACAAAAGTCCAGTGGTTCTCATACATCAAAGACCTGGAGAGATGTGAGGAGTTCGTTCAGAAACTTTACTATTTTCATGTGAAATATCTGGAAGGTATGCATCCATTTTTGTGTTCTTTTCTTGTTATCTATGAACTTTGCTGCTTATCTTTTGTCAATATTCTTTGCATTTCCACAGGAAGTTTGGAAGGTAAATGTATTCTTTACAAAAAAAAATTTTACTGCTAAAAGCCAACATGCACTTCCCTTCCTCCTTTTCTCCCTCTCCTTTCCCAAACTTGTACAAGTATAAAACCAGAATTTTATTGCAAACACTATATATATTGATGTTCAAAAGACTTAAAAGTATGAGTTTCTTGGCAGAATTTGCACTGGTAACTCTCAATAGATGTGGATAGTGAAAGGAACCTTAAACCATCGTGTCCACCGATTAATTAAAACTTTATATAAGTAAGCTGTGTAGAGAGGGTGTTGCTTGGCGTCTTTCTTGCTCTGTTGTGCCTAACCACTTAAATGGAATAGCTATTTAGTTTTGAAATTTCATGAAGCTCAAGGCATTCGTTAAACCCGTAATCAATCATTTGTATTCGAAATAGTAGAGTTTGTCTGATAGTCATAGTTTCTTCTTTTTCCATTCCATTATTGTAAGAGTTGGCTATAGATGGTTTGGAAGTGAACTTGGATGAACAGCCAACTATAGGGGACATTCTTTGGGAGTTAAAGGACTTGATGCTGCGTTCTGCACCGAACAAACTGTACAGAAGCTCTCTTCTTGATTCTCTCGGACCAGTCTTTCATTTATCTTTTTACTTTTTCCTTTCAAAATGTCATGTAACGATTATTTTGTCGTCTAAATATTCGCTTCAGGTGAATGGAATTGGTTGTCCTAAGTTGATTTCAAAACCTCTAGCCATCAAAACTTATCTTTCTTCAGGTGGACTTGTCGGTCGTTCGTGATAATGGGAACTATAATTCAAAAGTGATGTATTTTTTTTACCTGACTCTTCCAAGTTTCTTTTCTTGGATACCTGTTTCTTCATTTGTAGGACCGGAGGAGAGGGAGTGATAGAGAAGGAAGATCGGGCTAAAACAACTGAGAAAGCTGCGAGACTTGAGCGTTTCAATCTGGTTTTAATCAGATGACAGTCAGTGATAGGGAAAACTACTGGAGCTGGTTCTCGAATACAAGCTGGATGATGAACGTTTCTTGATAAAAACGGCGTATTCTTTGCACCGAAGAAAGTAATGAAGATGAATGAAGATGATAGATTGCCTTGAAGAATGGACCTTGTTTGATGGCCATTAAACTCTTTTAAAACAAAACTGTTTACTAGCAATGATTTTATGTCATCTGCATCTAACTGAATCCTGCACTTAGGTCTTTTGATATCGAATATTTGTGAAACCTCTAATTCAAGGTGATTCATGGGCTCATGTACATACACGTTCTTTCAAATGGTAATGGCCATAAAAAAAGAATCCCTTTCCACAAAATCAAAGAACAAAATAATCTGGCAGAGCAATGCTCAAGAAGCTAAAGGAAGAGTGAAGGTAATACACGTGATTCATAGACCGCCATTGAATTAACGCGAACTGTCTATGACTGGAGCTGTTCTCCTGCATTCAAACCTTACTTTCTGCAGGCATGTTTGGGGTAGCCTTGGATCATAGGATTTTGCAAGTCATTTGAGGGGTCGAAATGTGTTCCCAGTGATAGAATTTTACCTGCAAGATTTGCCTCCTCTGTTATCTCCGTGCCCCCCAAGTAACAGTGCGTCAAAACATGATACACAAGACATCCATATATTATTTAACAGTGAACAGGAAATTTTCAACCACTTCAGTAGTTCTGCAGAAATGGATGCAAAATAAATATCCAATCCTTTCTACTTCCATCTTGTACAATTTCAGTATTTCGGAGGTGGAGTTCTCTTGCGGAGTTTTTGCTGCTATTTCTGAACCTGTGCACGAGGCCGACGATAACCAGATTTAGAACATTTTAAAAAAAATCATTTTATCACTTGTTTCCCTGCATGGAAAGCTTCTAAACCAGTGTTAGACCCAATCCAAGTGAAGCCCGTGCCTTTGGATATTCCTCTTGCCTTCATCAACTCCCTCAAATGGCTTACACCATCCCAACTCCCAGCCTCAGCTAATGTATTCGATAATGCAACATAGGCCCCAGGACGATTATTAGAGCTCAACTTAAAAAGCTCATTTGCAGCTATTTTAGCCAGATCCACATCACCATGAAGTCTACAAGAACTAAGTAAAGCTGCCCAAACATCAGAATTAGGCTTTTCAGGCATTTGCATCACAAATTCGAGCGCCTGGTTCAGATTTCCTGTGCGTCCTAAGAGATCGACCAAACAAGCATAATGCTCCATTGTTGGTTTCATGGAGTATTCCCTTTCTATGCTATCAAAGATCTCTCTTCCTTTGGCAACAAATCCTGCGTGGGCACAAGCAGACAATGCACCAAGAAAAGTTACATGATTTGGTACAATGTGACACTCTGTCGTCATGCTATCAAAGAGCTCAAGTGCTTCACTTGGATTTCCATTCTTCCCATAGCCGTCGATCATTGATGTCCACGAAAAGACATTCGTCTTGGGCATGTGATCAAAAATGCATCTTGCATCATCTGTTCTCCCACATTTGCAGTACATGTCTATGAGAGCACTCCCAACTTTAACATCTGTGAAAAATTCAGTTTTCATCAGTTGACCTTGGACCTGCTGACCAATTTCAAATGCTGACAAAATCGAGCAAGCTCCTATAATGCTTGCATATGTGGATATTGAAGGCGTGAAATCCAAACGTCGCATATCAACATACATGTCTACGGCCTTCTTGGCAGTTTCAATGGATTTACTATACCCTTCAATCATAGCATTATAAATCACCGTGTCTTTCTCAATAGTCTTCTTAAACACATGCTCGGCATCCTCAAAACGACGTTCATTCATGTAGCCAGTGATCATCGAAGAAGAACAAATCACATTATTTTCCAACATCAAATCAAACAACCTTCTCGCGTACACAATACTCCTTCTCTTCACATACCAGTCAACCAACGCCGTATACAGCACATCATCACCATCAATATCACATTTCACTATCTGACAATGAACCTCCCTCCCCACACACTGCAACCACGTCTCTTCATTTCCACCATTCGACCCCTTCAAAATCATCGAATAGGTGAATGCATCAGGCTTTTTATTCGAAAAACACAGCTCTCTGCCCAAATCAAAAGCTTTATCAACACACCCGTGTCTTACATACCCAGAGATCATGTAGTTGTAGGCTGACAAAGTCTTTCTAGGCAACCCATCGAACACCTGGCGTGCGTACGACACACAAGAAGATTTCAAGTAAAGAATAAGGAGTTTGATGGAGACATTAACATCAGGGATGGACCCAGTTTTGAGAATTCGGGAATGGATCTTCTGGCCATGAAAAGGGTGGTCTGAGTTTATGTACTCCTGCAAAGACGATGCCAAAGAAGCAGCGGTTGAGCTACAATTAGCTTCTTTTGGTGGCAAGATTACTGTTGGGATTTTGGCCAATAATTTTTCATTTCTCATTGTTATTTCCAATTTGTCTTTGGCCATCAAGTATTAATCATGTTCTATCCAAAAATATAAATAAATAATTACAAGTATTCTTTCAAAAACTTAGTTAAGGTGATTCCGGTGCGATTTTGTGGTTTTTTTTTTTAAAAAAATCAAACCGAATTGTTATTTACGGTTCGATTATACTTTCTTTTCTTATTAATTATGTTTTACATAATGGGTTTCGTGGTTTTAAGAGGTTATAGCATGTTTGTGTTTTTTTTAAGAATGATAATTACAATTAAAAAATAAATAAATATTCAAATTATTTTAAAAATAATAATAAATAGAGTACTCAAAGATAATATAACTAAAAATAATTAAACAACATAAAAGAACATTCAAACATCAAAACAAAGTTAAAATAGATAAAATCGGATGCTTGAAGTTTCATTTTTACTCATGGTTATAAAACCATTTTTTATGTTTCTTGTGAAACGGTTTTTCTAGATCAATGTATAGATTGAAAAGTAATAAATTTGACATAAAAAATAATATTTTTTCATGACTCGAATTGATTAAGAGATATATCTCATAAAATTAATCTATTAGAAAATGTCACATGAATTTTTGCGTTAAAAAATATGATTAGATACGAGATGTAGTATCTATAAATGGATAATGAATTTACCAAAATATCTTTGGCAAAAACTTGTGTGAGACGGTCTCACGGGTCGTATTTTGTTAGATGGATATCTTATTTGTGCCATCCATAAAAAAAATATTATTTTTATGCTAAGAGTGTTACTTTTTATTATGAATATCGGTAGGGTTTACCCGTCTCACAGATAAAGATTCGTGAGACCGTCTCACAAAAGACCTACTCAACATTTTTTTATATGAGGGAGTTTTCAAATAACCTATAAAATTAATTAAATTAACAATCATCAAATATATATTTTGAATATATAAATCGATGAGTTGTTAGTTCGAAATTAAAGAAAGATGATATATAAATATTAATAATTTCAAATGTTTTTTCAATATCGGTATAAAATTGTTTGGTCTTCCGACAAAGTCCCAAAATTAAAAAATGTAAATTTTAAAATATATTTAATTTTAATTGTGTTGGGATATATATCTAAGGCTTAATTATGTATCAGTACATTTTCAGAATAGGTTTTGGTTTTAGTACCTGGAGAGAGAAATTTTCTTTAAAAACACCAAAAATGCCCTTTTTAGCTATTTTAATTTAATTGATCCTCGCGCTTCTCAAATGGTATCAGAGCCTTAGGTTAATTTATTTCAAACACAAAATTTATTGTTACAAAGAAACGAAATGTTTGAGGAGGAGAATTTCGAAAATTATGAATCCGAACTTAGGTTCGAGAAAATTAATTTACAAGGATTATTCTAATATTTTTGAATATAAACAAGAACATCTAACTATTGTTAGATATCCAGAGCAGAGAGGGAAACCTCAGCACCCTTAGGTAAACTTATGATTCAATCTAATAAGTTTATGAAAATTATACCAGATTCTTCTAAGCTCTCTTTAGATCTTAGAGAAATTCAAAAAACAGTACAAAACTATGGCAATATGCTATACTTTGTACCGCAACGAGTTAAAAAAATCCTTGAAAACCAGGAAGAAATTCTTGGAATATTAAAAGATATTCAAACAAGAATTCAAAAACTAGAACAACAACCAGGTTCTAGTAAAAGAACTTCAGGAGGATGGTTACCACCATCATTTGGTACTGAACCTTTGTTACATCAACAAGGGAAAGCCAGAGTGGTGTCAAAACCTTTGACTGAAGAAGAAAAGATGATCAATCTAATAAAGTCTGTCTCAGAAAAGAAATTAATCTGATGACAACGTTAGAAAGGATTGGTCTAGAGGATCTACAAGAGCTTGCAGAATCTTTCGCAAATATAAAAGTTGTAAATCTAAATATGAACACAGCAGGAGGTGAAACACCTGCTATAACTTGGTCATCTTCACAGGAACCACCAAGGGAAAGTGTGGGATCTCAAAATATACACATGAGAGAATCTCAAATTGATTTCCATACTGGTGGAGGTTCACACCCTGCGGGAACAAGGACAAGGAGAAATCAAATTCCCTTGCACCAAACACCCTATGGGAAAACTGTTNGAGGGAAACCTCAGCACCCTTAGGTAAACTTATGATTCAATCTAATAAGTTTATGAAAATTATACCAGATCACTCTAAGCTCTCTTTAGATCTTAGAGAAATTCAAAAAACAGTACAAAACTATGGCAATATGCTATACTTTGTACCGCAACGAGTTAAAAAAATCCTTGAAAACCAGGAAGAAATTCTTGGAATATTAAAAGATATTCAAACAAGAATTCAAAAACTAGAACAACAACCAGGTTCTAGTAAAAGAACTTCAGGAGGATGGTTACCACCATCATTTGGTACTGAACCTTTGTTACATCAACAAGGGAAAGCCAGAGTGGTGTCAAAACCTTTGACTGAAGAAGAAAAGATGATC
The DNA here is from genome assembly GCF_012295235.1 of Primulina huaijiensis. NCBI lineage: Eukaryota > Viridiplantae > Streptophyta > Magnoliopsida > Lamiales > Gesneriaceae > Primulina > Primulina huaijiensis. Next base: position 1,462,530 of record NC_133309.1, on the reverse strand, counting down.
AATCTAATAAAGTCTGTCTAAGAAAAGAAATTAATCTGATGACAACGTTAGAAAGGATTGGTCTAGAGGATCTACAAGAGCTTGCAGAATCTTTCGCAAATATCAAAGTTGTAAATCTAAAGATGAACACAGCAGGAGGTGAAACACCTGCTATAACTTGGTCATCTTCACAGGAACCACCAAGGGAAAGTGTGGGATCTCAAAATATACACATGAGAGAATCTCAAACTGATTTCCATACTGGTGGAGGTTCACACCCTGCGGGAACAAGGACAAGGAGAAATCAAATTCCCTTGCACCAAACACCATATGGGAAAACTGTTTTAGATCCTATACATCCTTACGGAGTTATGCTTAACCTTGATGTATTAGATTTCAAAAACAGAGAAGAACTCATAGATGATTGGACATCTGCTATGAGAATTGCAGCAGAAACACTTGATCTCAACAGAGAAGGATTCATTAAACTCCTAGAAATGAGTCTTATGGGATCAGTGAAAATTGCTTGGGACATGACTTCGGTGGAAACTAAAGAGTCGGTCCTAGCCGGAGAATCTCTAAGCGAGATAGCCGGAAGAATGACTACCCTATTTAAAGCACAATTTATAGGGGTAGACTATTTTAATAGTCAAGACACGGAGAAGAGAAAGAAATATACTCAAGCTCTGTATAGTCTTGAATTACATGACATCTGTTTAGTAGATGAATACATTATGTTATTCACTAAATATAGATGGAATTCAGGAGTCGAAGAAGATACAGCTATGCAGCTTTTCTTCGCAAAAATGCCAAGTCCCTGGAGAGAAATGCTCATAAGGGAATATGTACCTGGGAATCCAGATACATTGGCACGAAGAGCTTCTTTCCTTAAAGGAAAATTGGCGGAATGGTGCCATTTGGCAGCATTACAAAAGAATTACAAACGATTAAGGGGTATTAACAAACGTACTCCTTTGTGTTGTAAGGAAAATGATCTTCCAACAATTATTGGAAGTAAACCACAAAAGCATAAAAGTAAAAGTTTTAGGACTCATCCTTATGCTAGAAGTGGAAGAAGTTCTTGGAAACCAAGGACGGTATGGTCTAGACAGAAAGCCAGATCTTACAAATCTGGACAAAGAAGTGGACCATCAAGAAGTAGGATATCTTTTCAGGCATCAAGTACATCTCGAAGCACTGGAAGAACACCTACAAAGAAAACTTTCAGAAGAGCTCATACACGAGCTAATGAAAGTTTTAAGGATTGTAATTGCTGGACATGTGGAGCAAGAGGTCATATCTCGACTAACTGTCCAGAAAATGAAAAAAGAGGTATCAAACGCTTCGATCCAACTCCGGATATTGAGGAAGCAGTTTATTACCAAGATCTTATTCAGGTATACCGATTTGAGGACATTGCCTCAGATGAGAGTATATATATGAAGAAGAAGAAGTTTTAAGTCAGAAAGAATCCGATGGAACTGAATCGGAATCTGACTGAAAACGAGGTGTTTCGACACAAAACACATGAGGATTTTTCTGGGTTCTTTATCCAGACAACAATATCTCATAACCTTGTCCAAAGGATTATGAAAGAAAATCCTAGTCTACAGAGATATCAAGGATTCTCTGCAGGACAGGTAGAAAAGTTCTTAGGAAATCTTGGCCTAAGAAACAGAAAGCATCATCTGATCTATAAAGTTTCTATAAGGGAAATGGCGATCCCCATGGAACTTACTGGAAATAGAATGGAGATGCAGTTAATTCCTTCTGAAGAAATTAAGGAGGAATTACAAAAAATCAAGATCGAAGTAGCAAGGACTATGTCCTGGATTCATATTGGAGCAATCCAGATTATGATAAAAGCTACTTTTAAAGAAGGTATAGATTCACCCATTGATATTGCTATATGAGATAAAAGAATGGGGAACCTTCAAGATACAGTGCTGGGAACTATCTCAGAAAATCTCTGTGCAGGCAAGATTGTAGGAGTAATCTATCCAAGGATAGCCTACAACCTGGCAGATCGAGATTTCAGTCGAGCCTTAACATTACATCAAAATTTCAAGGAGAAAAGACTGATGAAGGAAGGTAATATAGACCATATTCTATTACCTATCAAATCTCATATGCTTTATCTAATATACATCATTCAGAGTTGTTTATTAGAAATGAATTTATTGAGATACCAGAAATATTTGGAAAAGTTGCTCACGCAATTTATCCAGAACGAATTGAATTTCCTGTAATACAGGAAACAGATATCCAAATACAAGACAAACCGATTCTACAAAGGAATCAGAATCTTAGATTGGAATCAAGAAGACTATCTTTTCAAGGAGATAGAATTACAAGCTACAGATGGGGAAAAACCCCTATCCAAGAAACCCAACATGAGCTAAAAAGTTTTTCAACAATAGGAAAGCTTAGATGCCCAGAAGGGTGGAATGAAGTCGAAATAGTATTTGATATTACGAAACAAAGGAATCAATTTCCTTGTAATACCATCTACTATTTAGAACAACTTATGATAGGAACTTACCAAGGAATGATCCAAGTTGGAGAATTGGAAGTTCATATCACAGGAATTCTAGGAAAAGAATCAGATCAACTGATTCTTGGACTAGAGTTTCTTGAGGAACATAAACCTTGGAAACGTCTAGAGTATGGAATGGAGTTTATGGCAGAAGATAAGATGTGGAAAATCCAATGACCACAAGTCCATTCTCCATATACATTCCAGTCGGAATGTTATATGAACAATATAAGGCAGAATATTTTGCTGCTTATATTGATTCAGGTGCTGGCATTTGTACAGCAAAACGAGGAGTTTTTCCAAATAATTTGGAAGAAGAATTNTTATAGTCGAGAGACTAAGAGAGGCATTTTACAGAAAATTGCCGATCCAGTTTCGCAGCAAGCGAGGTGATTCAGGACAACTTCTGAACCCAAAAATGAAAGATTCTAGAAGGTTTGGAGAAACAATGCTCCCGTTGAGAGCAGATAAAACTTCCCAACCAGAAGATATGGAATACCTGAAGATAACTTTACATCAGAATGAAGTAGAGTTTGAATCTAAGGTATCCTTAGAAGATGTCAAGAAGAGGATCAAAGAAAATTACAATGAAGATCCTTTGGCATGGTGGGACAGAAATCAACTCAAAGCTTGCCTTAAAATTAAGGAAGGCAAAGAGTATGAATTTGTCCGTTGCAAACCTATCCCAATGAATATTATTGATAAAAAAGATATGCAGATTATAATCAAAGAACATTTGGATCTTGGTTTAATCAAAGAAGGAATGTCACCATATAGTAGTCCAGGTTTTCTGGTAAAAAATCATGGTGAGATAAAACGAGAAAAACCCAGATTAGTTATTAATTATCAAGACATTAATAAGATTCTGGAGTTTGATGGGTATTTTATACCTAGTAGAGAACATCTAATAAGTTACATACGCAATGCTAAGATATTCTCTAAATTCGATTGTAAGTCCGGATTTTATCAGATTCGGATGCAAGAAGAAAGCAAGAAATTCACAGATTTCTCGACATCTCAGGGACATTATATTTGGGAAGTATTACCAATGAGATTGGCTAATTCACCCCAGATATTTCAAAGAAAGATGGATAATCTTTTTAAAGATTATTTTAAATTTATGTTTGTTTATATTGATGATGTTTTAATAGCGTTTAAAGATATAAATGAACATGTTAAGCATTTGGAGATTTTCTCTAATGTTTGTAAAAAAGAAGGACTGGTTTTATCTGAAAAGAAAGCAGTCATTGCGACAAGAAAGATTGGATTCCTCGGAATTGAAATCGATGAGTCAGGAATTATTCTGCAAGAACATATAGTGGAAAAAGTGCAGAATTTTCCAGAAAGTATCAAAGACAAGAAGCAACTTCAAAGTTTTTTAGGAGTTGTTAATTTTGCTGGGATGTTTATTAAAAACCTTGCAAAACACAGGAAAGTGTTTAGTCCATTATTGAAAAAAGATGCTAGATTTATATGGACAGATGAACACACAAAAGGACTATGCCAATTAAAGAAGATTTGTAAGAATCTTCCAAAAATGGCTATTCCTCAAGATGAGGATAATCTGGTATTGTATACCGATGCCAGTGATCATTGGTGGGCAGCAGTTCTTACTAAGCTCACACCAGAGGGAGAACAACCATGCAGATATTGTAGCGGTTTATTCTCAGATGCAGAAGCCATAAGATGGCATATCAACGAAAAGGAATTTTATGCAGTAAAAAGAGCTTTTGAAAAATGGCCATTATTTTTACTTGCAAAGAAATTCACTTTGAAAGTTGATAACACACAGGTGAAAGCGTTCTTAAGGAATAGAATTGAATCTAAACCTGAGAAGGCCAGATTATTAAGATGGCAGGCATTATGTCAAAATTATATTTTTGATATTATGATAATTAAATCTCATGAAAATATTCTTGCAGATTTTTTAACAAGAGATGGACAGCATTGACATTGATGCTATTATCAAGATGCAGAGGCATTTGAGGGAACACCTTGAAATGCTTCAAACCGAGTTCAACAAGTTGGCCGTAAACGCAGAAGTTGCGGGAAGGCTACAACAAGCCGATAAGAGAATTGTCTCTGATCGAATTACAGGATGTTTACAGGCATATACTCAGTTATGGTCTGTAATGCAAAGGCCTATCCTCCAAGGCATTGAGAAACCATTGGTTTCCCAAATGGAGAGTTTTCGAGTACAGGACTCTATACCTGTAGCGGGGGATTCAAATACCCCTTGCACAAGTGTTAAGTCGGGATCATCTATAGATGAGTCGGCTAAAACAAAAATTGAGACTCCAGATCCTTATCTCGAGTCCTCAAGTCAACCCTTCACCTCGGGGATTGAAGAGGGAGAGATCAACCTTAGGCCTCGTACTGACAAAGGCAAAACTAAGGTTGGTACTAATGAAAATGCAATTTCTCCATTTCAGGTTTACCAACAGAATTGGGAGAAATTAAACACAAGAATTGGCATCAACCCAGCCATGGTTCGAGTTGATGTTGCAGGAAAATATCCTAGGGTATGGATGAAACAAAATTCATATCCAAAGGAGGTCAAAGCCTGGTATGAATTTGGGGCTCTTGCCTCAGTTTATACTACTTCGCCCAGCTTCCCGGAGATATCAGCATTACCAAAATGGATTCAGGAAGCTGTTCATGAGACTTGGGCAAATAATGATCATTTGTCCAGAGGAGATGTTTTGGAGCTATATTTTTTCAGTACAGCACCAGAACCAGCAGGAAAAGGCTTACACGAAGCCTTTCATTTTATCAAACTAAGGAGGCCAGACATGAATTCTCAAAAATTTATAAAGGATCCTTCTACAAATGAAACCCCCTTAGTCTCTTCATTTAATGAAGATAACATATCTACCAGGAGAGCATGGGGTATCGGGGTCTGTCTCACGGAGATGGACAAAGTCAAGTTTCCATTTAAGTTTTACCAAAATTCTCTAAATGGATCATTCCTGTTAAACACTATGACAGGAAAAACTACAAGCTTTGCAGAAGACCTATTCGAAAAGAAAAGAAATCTTCTGTGGAACAGCAAGCTGCCGGCCAGTAAAGAGACTCGCCGAAAATTCTGTAATATGGCACATATAGGAAGATGGTCAGAAAACATCTGTCATGAATGACAGAATCAGAAAGAACCGGAGTTCGGTAAATGTTTCAAACCGAGATCTGATCGGAAACATTCTACCGAAGCAAGGACAAGTGAGGAAGGACCACATTCACATTTTCCTCGAGGATACAAAAAGCCTAAGATTCCTCGACAAAATTAAAAGGGACATGTGACCAAGCCCACTCACCAAAAGAAAATCCACCATGTGAGTGGAAGGACAGGGCCACCAATAATCGGTGGAAAAATGACAAAGAACATTGGATACCTTATCTTTAAAGATAAAGGAAATCCAATCAAAACAAGAAACTGGACCCAAAAATTCACAATATAAATACGGATAATTTGGAACCAGTAAAACACACCAGAAAATCAAAACTCAAAGATGTATCGAGTATATCTTAAAGTTTTGAAAAGAAGGATAAATTACAAGAGAAGTGAAGCTGCTGCTCTCAGATCAATAATTAAGATGTACAAAGAAAAGGGTGATGAGATAACAGCAGATCTACTCCAGACTCATCTCTATTGGTATCTCGGAGAGTTAAAAGAAGATGAGAAGTTGATTGCTAGATTAATAATCTAGAAAAAAACAAGAAAAGTATAAGGACCATTCAACCACTACATGGTCCCAAGGCAAGCTGTAAATGCTTATCAAGATTTGAAGTCTGAGTTTCAAATCCGAAGAAACCTTCTATAAATAAGGCAGAAAGAAGGAAGTGAAGATCATCGAACATTTTCCTCATTTCTTTCAATCATAAGTTTTAATATTTTCTCTTTCAAGTTTATGTGTTGTTCAAGTTCGGCTACTATAAGTAGCTAAGCAAGTTTCTCCTTCTCTACAGGAGGTTTCTATGTAATAAATAAATGTTTGTGTTTGAATAAAGAGATCTTTGCTCTCAGCCCCTCTCATGTATTATTTTCAAAATTTTATCTTTTATTGTACACCCTAAGGTAGGAAACGAATTAGGGTTGTGCTAAGTACTGCTGAAGGAATCTGCGTCTGTAACCATCAGTTGCAATCGTGTGGTTGGATTGTGAGGGGCAGTTCGTAAAATACGGTGGATATAACCCGATAGCACTCTGGTCAAAGAGGTAAAAGATTTAATTTATTTTAAGGAAGCATGATGGACCTTTAATTTAAAAAGAAAAAAATCAAATTTTATTAAAAGAGGTTGAGGGGTATTTTGGGAAAAATTTGAAAAAGAGACAGTGAAACCAAAGTTGGAAAAATTTGGGTACTGGTACCCAAGTTGCTCTATATCTAATCTTATTTTGGTGCAACTAAATGAAATTAAAAAAAATGAATTTAATTTTTAACAATCTTCATTTATTATTTCTATAAAATAAAATGATTAAAAATACATAAATTCTCCATAAAAAACTGTACTGAAAAATAAGAATGACCTTATTTAACTATTTTATTTATTAAAATATAAAAAAGGATAATAAAAAAGAAATTTTTAGAATATTAATTTATTTTATTGCAATTTATTTTTTGAAAATTATTTTGTAAAAAAATCTAAATACAGAAAAATTATTTATTTATTTTTTTTTAAAAAAAAGAAACAAAAATCGGAGGCTCAGATCTTCAGAAAGAGGGCAGAGGGAACGCCGCCGCGCCATGGCTGCAGATCGCCGGTTGCATGCGAAGATACGCAGCGCCGTCCGGGACCGCCACGCCAAGATACGGGTCGGATCGTCCCCACGCCCGACCCATTAGCTCAACATAAACTGAAGAAAAACTCATCGTCACAGCCTCCTACATACTTCGCCAGATCCACAACATAAGATGAAGCAACTTCTACAGCTGATGTAAATGGGATTTCCAGAAAACAGAAAGATGGAACCATGTATGTGTGTATATATATATATATTTGTACTGGTTAAGGGGTGATCGGTGATGTTTGTGATCCGAATAAGGGCTGTTGGTATTCCGGGAAAATCACGGGCGGAACTGAGGGGGGCAACCGCCCTCGGATAATTCCCGTCCCTCTGTCGCCTCATTTTCTGAGCTGATGGGTCCTCGTGAATTGTTGCTGGTGAAAGTAGGTGTATATAATAACCCTAATCAGCAAAGTTGCGAAAATTAAGTTGGAAAGCAGTGGGAAAATATTATGCACAAATATAAAAATCTTGTCACATGTCAATTTTCTACTATATACATACCGTTAATGACAAAAATTTGTGTGAGACAGTCTCACGGATCATATTTTGTGAGACGGATATCTTATTTAAGTCATTCATGAAAAAATATTACTTTTTATGATATAAGTATTACTTTTTATCGTGAATCGTGAAAAATTATTATTTTTTATGATAAGAGTATTACTTTTTATTGTGAATATCGGTAGAGTTGGTCCATCTCACAGATAAAAATTCGTGAGACCGTCTCACAAGAGACCTACTTATAGTTAATTTTTCTCACATATATATATATATTCAAGATCATATCTCAAAAACCAAATCAATATTATATTATATTCATCTTATATACATATAAATTTGTTTATCTTTGTACACTAATTAAAAAAATAATTAGAACAATACACTTCACAAATAAACTTTTTTAAAAAATAAAAAATAAAATTCTTATTTTATCATTATTTAAATTTATTCAAAAAATTGTTTAACGACAATCAGTTAATAGAGATATATTTGTAAAATCAAGAGAAAAATACTACTAAAATAAAAACTAGATTTATATTTTTGAGACAATCGAAAAAATATATATATAAAATTGAAATATAGAGAGTAATAATTAACGTTTATATGCGTGTGTTGTGTGTGTAATTTTAAGAGAAAATTATGACCAATGTTTGAATTGATTATATACACCACACCTTTATGAAAATCTTGAGATTCCTTCAGACCCCCTATGTATTAACTCTTTGAATTTTCAAATTTTGAGTACACATATTTTGAAAATACGAAATAATATATGTGCTCAATATTTGAAAACACAGAAATGACTCAATATTTATAACGGAGAGGTAATAAATCATTTTTTATGAAAGAATTTTCGCAATCAATTAACTTGGCCATTTTTTGGTTTTCGTCCATTGACTTTTTAAAGTTTAAATTTTGATATAATAATTTTTAATTTTCGATTATTTTGATTTAATTATTGCCATATCAGTTTGTCACATCGATATTTTTCGATATCACATCATTATTTACGTAAATATTTTTCGATATCACATCAATAATTGTACTAAAATGATAAAAAATTAAAAATTAATGTAACAAAATTAAACTTTGAAAAGTTATTAAGAAAAAGTAGAGTTTAACATCAAAATGATCTAATTGATTCGGATCCCCGGGACATCAGTTGCTGTGTATTTTTTCACATAAGATGATCAATCATACATTATCAGATAAATTTAAAAAATTATCTAATGAAACGAGACCTCATACAATGTCTGATAAATTTTACAAAGTTGTCGGATGAAACGAAACGATCGTGTGCTGTGTTTTCGGTGTCAGTAGAAAATCCAAATCAATGTTAAAAGCATACTCAGTCCTAATTTTCAAATAAGACATTTAAAACTAAAATTGCCAAAATTCAAAAAAGAAAAAATAATAATAACAAATTTTTTTTTTTAAAAAAAAACTAAATACTGAAATCTGATTTTTTTTTTTTAAAGGAAAAATAGGAGGCTCAGATCTTGAGAAAAGTGGGCACAGGGAACACAACAACGCCATGGCTGCAGATCGCCGGTTGCACGCGACGATGAGCAGAGCCCATCCCGTCGCACAGCCGTCCGGGACCGCCCCGCCAAGATACGGGTCCGACCGTCCCCATGCCTTGGACCCATCAGCTCAACAAATCGAAAGAAAAAAAACAAACCATCATCACAGCCTCGTGATTCGCCAGATCCACAACGACGCTATAAATTGGAAAACAGAAGAATCTCCGGCGACAGATTATTTAGGTGTCGCAGAAGACAGAAAAGATACAGATGAAAAGAGCGCCGATTGAAATATAAACCAGCCGAAATACACCACACAGATATAGATACACACACACATACATACAACTGTATTTCTAGCTAGTTTCTGTTGGTTAATCTATTCGAAGAAGGGCTGTTGGTGTGTTGGAGAAAAATCATGGGCGGAGCAGAACGGGGGCAACCGCCCTCGGAGAAATCCCAGCCCCTCTGTCGCCTCATTTTCGTTTGAGCTAATGGGTACTTGCGAAGAATTCTGGTGAGTGGAGTAGGCGCTTATGTTTGACAAGTAACCATGGCTCCTATTTTACAATATTAAATTAAATTTGTTTTATACGAGTTTAAGCCGAAAAAGAGTTTTTTTTTTTCCGAAAAAGAGTTTTTTTTTAAAAAAAAAAAAACTAAAATATTAATTATTTTAAAGCAAACAATAAATAAAACAATAGAAATATCATAAATTTAAGACTCATAAAAAAATATATTAATTTATAGGTAAAAAATATTATTATAATGATTAATTATAGTAGGTATTACATGTAATTTGAAAAATTAGACATGTCTACTTGATCTTTTAAAAATCACAAAAACTCCCGTAATCACGAGTTTTTATTCGTGAGACAGGTTAACACTCCCTATATTTACAATAAAAGGTAATATTTTTTCATGAGTAATCCAAATAGAATATATGTCTCATAAATTGACTAGTAAAACCGTCTCACGTGAGTTTTTGTGTTTAAAAATTATATGATAACGATTGTACTATTAATAAAACAAAAGAGATGAATGTTTGGTGAAGCAATTTTCCTCAATTCCAAAATTGTTATTTTACACATTTAACTCTAATACATTTTTAATTTTAAATAGTATGATTTAATTTTCATATTTTATAATTGTAAAAAAAAAATTATATTTCTAAACTTCATATCATATATAACTTTGTAAAATATCGTGATAAAATAAAAGCTTTTAAAACAAATTATGTATAAATATATTATATTACACTCACAATGTTTGTACTCACAAAATTCTATTCTAAACTGAAAGCTTCAACGTTCAGAATGCGCATCTTATCTTATATTGAAGTAGTTCACATAGCACATGTACATAAAGCTTATCTAAGTGCTTTAAATCTCACGGAATCAAGATCTTTAGTTAATATGTCTGCAATTTGTTTTTATGTCAGCAACATGTACCAAGAAAACCTTTTTACAATCAACAAGATCAAGTCGTAAACATATATCAAAAGATCAAAAACATGGTTTTCACTCAAGCTACTTCATTCTTCTGGACAATAAAAATAGTTCACGATGAATTTAAATAAACAATAAAATATGTTCTTCCAACAATCCATCCAAATAAAAATTTGAGAATGAGAAGAAACAAGAACAAAGAGTGAAGATGCTTCTCGGTCCCCATTCGTCGCCTTCTCCTCTTCGTACCAAGATCTTCTGCTTTCTGGTGTTCTTGAAGTGTACCCTTGTCTTCAGCAGTCGCCCTCTCTCTGAAACCCTCGACAATTCTCTCAAATATGCCAAGAATATCTTTTAAAACCAAAAGATCAACTTTCCAAAAATCTGCAGACAGCGAGAATGGGTGGGTGCGCTCGAACTTCTGTTTTTTTTTCTTCGATGTTGGCCTAGCATGGTGTGAGTTAGGCAATGGGCGCGAGTGTGCCTGCACTTCTGTCCCATTTTTTCGGTATCTACATTCTCGCGCGGGTGCCCTCGACTTTTCAGTGGACGTGCACTGAAGATACTGAACTTGGTTATCCTTCATTTCCTCGACTTCGATTCTGATTTTTTCAGTCTAATCCGTTCCCTTTTAAGTCAGAAAATTGTTGGTACCTAAAATCTTACAAACGACACAAACAACAAAAATGCATAACATCGCTCGAAAAATAACATAAAGTCAAGGCTAACACACGTCATTACAACGAATTGCACTTATCAAATCTCCCTAAACTTAAACGTTTTTGCTAGTCCCGAGCAAAACAGAATAGAACAGACAACACATAAAAAGGTATAACAAAGAATCAAAAAATATGATCGGATAACTCAATTCGTGAAATCTTGTGATTGTATCATGGCTCAGAGATTACATGTTCAAATTCTCAGTCCAAGTGTTCGCCACATCGTGATCAATAGTTCTTGTGTGTGTCTGTGATTTACCAATTCGATCTAATCAACCCAACATCCGGATAGATCTAATCACTGGATTTTTGTACTGCACGACGGCAAAGATGAGTTGGATCATGACAAGACTTACTGACATGCAACAACAAAAGTAATGAAACCTCAAGACCAAGATTGTGTTAGAATTGACACCGCCATGGACAAGTCCCTTGTCGTAAATGCTTCCCATTTCATTTGCCACCTTCATTTTGTCCTGCCTAGAGAGCCACCAGAAAACAAAGTTATCAAGAATGATAGCTAGGAAAAATTAGCTCACAAATCAGTAGGAATAATCTCGTCCAAAAGTTGGAGTGATCCTCCTTCGTGTGTATCCGCCAGGGTCTTTCACAATGGAATCCAATCAAATTCGCTACATTTGGCTGTGATTTGATCTCGGGAACCCTCAATAGGTTGAGCTCATCCTGTGACACACATAGTCAGATTTTTTAAAAAAAAAAGAAAAAAAAAGAAAGAAATTGTAAAAGGTACCATAAATCATACATGGATTCCAGTTGTCTGATGATAGGTTTGCAAACGTGGATTCATTCTGGATGGTCCCTCCGTGAAGCGTTCCCAGCACGGTGTAGCAATCAGAAGCAAAATCGGAGGCTCAGATCTTCGGAAAGAGGGCAGAGGAAACACAACCACGCCATGGCTGCTGGTATCCGGTTGCATGCGTAGATGAGCATACCCCATCCCATCGCACCGCCGTCCGGGACCGCCCGGCCAAGATACGGGTCGGATAATCCCATACCCCGACCCATTAGCTCATAAAAATCGAAAATAAAGTGATCGTCACAGCCTCTTACGTAATCCTCCAGATCCATTACATAGAATAAGCTCGCAGAAACATAATGAATCATATCGAAACAGCGCTCGCCAGTCGCAACATACTTTCCATGGCCAGCTGAAAAATGAACCAGCAAATCTGTCCTGCATATACATACATATACATACAAAAATTTGTAATTGCAAGAAAGGGTTCATTTTCGCAAAAGGGCTGTTGGTATTCCGGGAAAATCATGGGCGGAACTGAGGGGAGGCAACCGCCCTTGGAGAAATCCCGTCCCTCTGTTGCCTCATTTTCTGAGCTAATTTCGGTTCGGTTTTGACCGATTGCTTTTAACCCTACTTCGTGTAGTAAAAAAAATATTAATATTTATTTTGGGCTTTCTTGTTTGCTGTTTTTATCGAAATAATCTCTTCTTTTCGGGTAGTCAAATTAGTTCTTAATACTATTTTCTTGGTATTTTCTCTATTTTCATGTATTTTATTCAGTAAGTGTTATTTTGGAATTTTGAAAAATATTTAAGCTTAAAAAAACCAATTAGAGAATATTTTCGAAAAATAAAAATAATTCATACAATTTTTTATTAAAAATAAATAGTTTAATCAGTTGCATTAGCCTATAAAACACATATTGATTTTGAATTATACAGTTATGTTTAGATAGAAAGATAAATCATGGATTTGAAAAAAAACTTTAATATTCAAAAAAATTGAACTTCATTGTGATATATATAATAGAGTTTGCACGAAAGTGAATATAGCAACCACAACACATCAAATTAATAGAAGAAATATGCATATAACAAATAATCTAAATTCTAGTACATCTAATTGTATGTCCAATTAACTTGATTGATGATTGATTACGACCTTCGATCCAATCACTTCATCCTCATTTGACTTGACAAGCATAGTCTTGTCGATGCTTAATCAACTTTTAAGGTCTGATTCCAACAAGTGACACTAATCCAAACACAATATTCGAATTTGCTCTGAACCTGAAATCACGAAGAAGACCATTAGAAGGGGGCCGTGAGGGTGTCCCGGCATAGCCCCTCCAACGATCAAGTTAGAGACTGAGGATATAAGGGCAGAACAGCTAAGAGTGCTGCCGAAAAACAACATATTGAATATGAATGAATTGGACAATCAAACCTGATATTTATAAAAGAATACCTGAGTCTGTCATGGACCTGAGCCCATGATCCCGTGTAAGCTCGAATTGGATGAGCTCATCTGTTGCGCCCCAAACCTCGCCACATAATCATACAACATGTGACGTCATATGCATAAAAATTTTTCTTTTCAACGACGTAATAATAATATAATGCATATACGACAAAATAGTGCAATCACCACTCTATCTACGTTAGTGTAGCATAAACAGTATAATAAATATACACATACAACTCAAATAAGACAATAAACTATACTGTCTCTATCTACTATAAACTACAGGACTGTTTGACTAGACACCTAATCCTTCACCACTATCCTGTCTCACAGCAGAGTCCTGTAACCTGTCCAACAGAAACAGCCCCCAAAGGGTGAGCATACACAACAATCATCATCGTACTACATAACAGTTATATTATCAACAATATAAATTATAACTGGAATGATAACAGAAATACTCCCTTTGCTGTCTCTGGACAATCAAACCACCAACGATATCAACGTCGTCACTCCCATACTACTGCAACAACAACATCGACGATACGTCGCACCCCAACACCGGCGACAGCAATATCGTCGAACGAATAACATCAACGATACGTCGCACCCCTACTCCGGCGACAGCAATATCGTTGAACGAATAACATCGACGATACGTCGCACCCCAACACCGGCGACAGCAATATCGTCGAACGAACAACATCAACGTGACGTCTCCCAACAACGGACAGCCAACAATATCAACGATAATAAACAATAACAGATATAATATCAAATCACCCAACACCAGTGATTTATCATCGTTCAACGCAATAGTATTCATCAATACTAAACAATAACAACATATGCTCGTACGTCAACACGTACCTGATAATCGAGTATATATATAAAATCTGGCTACTTCTTTGATCCTGAGGCTTGTGATGTATCTAAATAATTCAACAACAATTATCAGTTCATTGTCACAGTATCAACACAATTATAACAACCTCAATATAGCACATCAAATAGTCCAACAACAATTAATTCAACAAAATCTACAACTCGATTATAAATTCTTATCGTTCAACAATTAATATTCCGGTGTATTTTATTTCACCATACTAACATCAAATACACCCTAATTAATTAACTTCAAATAATAGGCTAGTTTACAACATCCGTCAAATTAGGAAAACTTTATATCAACATGTAGCCTATACTTCGTAGACTCCGAATATATAATCAGAATTAATAACAACTGACAAACAACTCTCCAATCTCAATCCAGCGATTAAAAATCCCTAATTATAATAAATTGGGAATAATTCAAAATAACACCACTATAACCTTCTCTACTTCGTTAAAATCATACACTACTCAACAATCTTCAATTTCAGTATGATGTAACAATTTATCGGATTTATTCCAGAAATCGACGAATTTCAAACATCACCAAAAATATAAAATTTATACCTCAAATCGAAGACCTCGTGTCAACGATTCCAGAACTGAAGTCGGTTCGTCGATTGGATAAAACGATAAGTCACATGATCGAAAAAATTGAATTATTATTTTTTTTTTAATTTTTTTTATTTTTTTATTATATTATATTATATTATATTAAATAAAATAAAATAATATAATATAATATATAATATTTAACATTTTAATATCGGTATATCCCTTTAGATCAGTCAAACGATCACATTTTCCAAAACTCAAAACATAAAACTTCTATATCTATGAGTTTTCTATGATATATCCAAATTTCAAATCATTTGGACTTCATATGAGCAAAATATGTCATCTTTCATTCTTTAAAAAAAATCCTTAATTATTTAGTAATCTCAAATTACTAAATCACAACTTGTACTATTTACTTTCAGGCATTACATTTCTATCCCCTTAAATGAATTTCGACCCCGAAATTAATCAACAACAGTAATAACAGGCATAAATAAAGATACGTCATACCATCAGAATAAGTAGGGGTAGAGCTCCCTCATATGTCGCTCTGTCTCCCAAGTGGCCTCTTCGACACCTCTATGCTCCCACTGAACCTTCACCATTGGTATAAGCTTACTACCAAGCTTCCGTTCAGATCGATCCAAAATACAAACTGGTCTCTCAACATAAGACACATCAGGATCTAACTGAACATCAGAAATATCCAACACATGTGAAGGATCTGGCTCGTACTTCCGCAACATCGACACATGAAACACATCATGAATAACAGATAAAGATGGAGGTAGAGCCAATCGATAAGCCAAAGTGCTTATCCGCTGCAATATCTCATACGGGCCAACATATCTCGGTGCCAACTTTCCTTTCATACCAAATCGTACTGTACCACGAAAAGGAGACACTTTAAAAAATACTCGATCGCCCTGCTGAAACTCCAAGGGCCTTCGTCTTTTATTTGCATAGGCGGCCTGTCTATCTTGAGCTGCTTTCAATCGCTGCTGTATCAACATTACTTTCTGTTCCATCTCAAGAATCATCTCAGGACCTGTGACTACAGCTCGATCAACATCATCCCAGTATAAAGGAGATCTACAACGCCTCCCATACAATGCCTCAAATGGAGCCATCTGAATACTGCTCTGATAACTATTGTTATATGCATACTCCACCAATGGAATAGATGAATGCCAAACAGATTTAAAAACCATAACATAAGCACGCAACATATCCTCCAGCGTCTGAATAGTACGCTCAGTCTGACCATCTGTCTGGGGATGATAAGCTGTACTCAATCTCAACTCTGTCCCCATCGCAGTCTGCAATCCTTCCCAAAAATGAGAAGTAAATCGAGGATCTCTATTAGATATAATAGACACTGGAATCCCATGCAACCGTACAATCTCTCGTATATACATCCGTGCCATCGTCAAATACGTACTACTCATGCTATAGGGTATAAAATGTGCAACTTTCGTCAATCGATCAACAATCACCCAAATAGCATCAATAGTTCCAGTGCTTCTTGGCAAATGAGTCACAAAATCCATCTATATGTGCTCCCATTTCCAAGTCGGTACTTCTAAACTCCTCAATTCACCTCCTGGCCTTCTTCTCTCAGCTTTGATCTGTTGACAATTAAGACATCGACGCACAAAATCAATCACATCATGTTTCATTCCCTTCCACCAAAACTGAGAGCGTAAATCCTTATACATCTTCTTGCCACCAGGGTTGATAGAATATCGACTACAATGTGCACGCCGCAACAGGCCCTGGCGCAACTCCGAAGTATCAGGAACTACCCATCTATCATTCATCCTCAAACTGCCATCATCAGCAACTCTAAAACGAGTATCTTGTTTCTGAGAAACCAACTCTTTCCATCGCTGAACTCTCTCATCTGTCATCTGTGCCTCACGAATACAACCATATATATCAGGTTCAGCTAATAAGGTCGATACCTGGATAGGAGTCGTCGAGATATCAAAATCATATCCCAAGGAACAACAAGACATCATCATAGCTGATAAACGACTCACATTCTCTGCAGTACAACTAACTTTACGACTCAATGCATCAGCAGTAAGATTAGCTCGACCAGGATGATATTCAATTTCACAATCATAATCTTTCAACAAATCTAACCACTGTCTCTGCCTCATATTCAACTCTGTCTGAGTAAACAAAAATCTCAAACTCTTATGATCCGTATAAATCGTAAACGAGGTACCATATAAATAGTGTCGCCATATCTTCAAGGCAAAGATAATGGCAGCCAACTCCAAGTCATGCACAGGGTACCTTGTTTCGTGTGGTTTCAGCTGTCTCGAGGCGTATGCCACAACATGTCGATCCTGCATCAAAACACATCCCAAACCATGTAATGATGCATCAGTATAAACAACAAACCTCTCGTTTTCTGTAGGGATTGATAACACCGGTGCAGTCGTCAGTCGGTGCTTCAACTCTTGAAAACTCTTCTCACATGCTTCAGACCACTGAAAATCGCATACCTTTCTGAGTCAACTGTGTCAAAGGTCTAGCAATCTTGAAAATCCATCGATAAATCGACGATAATAACCTGCTAAACCCAAGAAACTACGAATCTCTGGTACAGATGTAGGTGCTGACCACTGCAACACTGCTTCGACCTTCATTGGATCAACAGAAATCCCATCTCTCGATATAACATGACCCAAGAAGACCACTCGATCCAACCAAAACTCACATTTACTGAGTTTGGCATACAACTGTCTATCTCGCAGTACCTGTAATACTGAACGTAAATGCCCAACATGCTCAGCCTCACTCCTGGAATATATCAATATATCATCAATAAACACAATAACAAACTGATCAAGATAAGGCTGAAATACCCTATTCATCAAACTCATGAATACAGCTGGAGCATTCGTCGATCCAAACGGCAGAACTAAAAACTCATAATGCCCATATCTGGTCCTGAATGCTGTCTTCTGAATATCCTCATCTCTAACTCGTATCTGATGATATCCTGACCTCAAATCAATCTTCGAATATACTGAGGTTCCCTGCAACTGATCAAACAAATCATCAATACGAGGGAGGGGATATTTATTCTTAATCGTTACCTTATTTAGCTATCGATAGTCAATACAAAGCCGCATCGTTCCATCTTTTTTTTTCACAAATAAGACTGGTGCACCCCAAGGCGATACACTAGGGCGAATGTATCCCTTGTCCAGCAAGTCCTGTAACTGGGCTTTCAACTCTCTCAACTCTGCTGGTGCCATTCTGTAAGGAGCAAGAGAAATAGGGGAAGTACCTGGCATCAACTCAATCCCAAACTCCACCTCACGGACTGGTGGGAAGCCTGGAATCTCCTCAGGAAATACATCAGCAAACTCAGCAACTACAGGTATCTCCTCTATTCCTACCTCCTTCTTCTTCTCTATCACATCTACAACATAAATAAGATAACCCTCATGGCCATGCTCCAATAACCGAGACATCCGGATAGCAGATACCAACGGAACACGGGGACGAGAACCCTTCCCATAAAATGTCCAACGCTGTTTCTCATCGGTGTAAAAATATACTACTCGCTGATAACAATCAACAGTCGCACAATAGCTCCTCAGCACATTAATTCCCACAATACAATCAAAATCAGTCATCTCTCGAATAATCATATCAGATCTCAACTCATAGCCCTCATAAGAAATAATACCATCTGATATCATCAATACAACCGATATATCAACTCCAGAGGGTGTCGAAACAGAAAGAGGCATAGACAATGGAGACGAGCGCATATGATGCTCAACCACAAACCTCTTCGATTTAAATGTATGCGAAGCACCTGTATCAACAAGAATATAAGCAGGATAAGAACATAAATAACACTTACCCGCTATCATCTCTTCTCGTGCCTCCTCTGCCTGCTCCCGTGTCAACGCATACACCTGTGCCTGAGGCGGACCAGCTCCCTGCCTACGTGGCTGTTCTCCAGAAGATCGTGGTGTAAACTGCTGAGGCTGTCGTCCTCCTCTCTCTGAGGATCTACCTCTATCACTCCTGGGCTCTCGCTGTCCCTCACGGCTAGGACACTGTCTCGCTATATGGCCAACACCGCCACACTCGAAACAGGTGATCTCGGTCTGTGTGCACTGTCTGATCAGGTGAGGTCCCCCACAACGAAAACATCTCACTGCTCTGGACTCCCCTCTCTGCCCCTGAACAGACTGAGAACTGCTCCCACGACTCTCAACACGTCGTGAATCAAATCGGCGCTTCCCAGATGATGCTGCTGAAGAAGATGAACCCTTCTGATATTTAAAAGACTGTCCCTGTGGTCGCAATGACTCCCTAGTCGGCTCTGATAATCGTCCCTGAGCCCCATACTCCTGCATCACCAACTCAGCCATCTCAGCTCTCACCACTGCATCCTCAAATGATACTGGGTTGTTCGATTGCACACGATCAAATAACTCTATCTTCAACCCTTTCAAGAAGTGTCTCATCTTAGCATGAACATTCGTAGCAACGTGTGGCACATATTTCAGCAATGCAGAATATCGAGTCTCATACTCAGCAACAGACATACTACCCTGTCTCAAATCTTCAAATTCTTTCTTTTTCTGTTGCCTTGCTGCTATAGAAAAATATTTATCAAGAAAACGAGACCGAAACACATCTCAATCAACAGTACGGCCCTGAGCTCTCAATCCGGCCTCAGTCGTCTGCCACCATAATAATACATTCCGCGAAAGCTGAAATGTAGCCAATCGTAACCAAGCAGATCTAGCACACGGTGCAGTCACAAATATCTGCTCTATCCTCTCAATCCACTCCTCTGCTCGCTCGCCAGTCTCAGAGCTATCAAAGCTCGGCGGAAGATAACTGCTGAACTGTGCCAAAGTCAACTCACCAGGCAATAAAGGCTGATCTGCAGGTGCCTGTCCCATAGGAGGAGGTGGCAATGGATTCATCTGCCCAAACCCACTGTCAACCTCGTCCGTTTCCTCGCGTGGATGTACCTGTTCACTAGCTGCCATCACTGGAAATCAAATTGTTAATCATAACATTTAACAATTACAATCCAGTAATCATCAGCACACCTTTCGCACGAAAGCACATGCAACTAAAGAACAATCAATCATACCAAGAAATCATCAAAAACAAGTCAAATGCACAGACACACGCAAATAATATCGCCATCCAACTCCCTCATCACAAACCCAACTCCTAACTATCCCAGACATCTAACACATGCTCTGATACCACCAATTGTGGCGCCCCAAACCTCGCCACATAATCATACAACATGTGACGTCATATGCATAAAAAATTTTCTTTTCAACGACGTAATCATAATATAATGCATATACGACAAAATAGTGCAATCACCACTCTATCTACGTTAGTGTAGCATAAACAGTATAATAAATATACACATACAACTCAAATAAGACAATAAACTATACTGTCTCTATCTACTATAAACTACAGGACTGTTTGACTAGACACCTATCCTTCACCACTATCCTGTCTCACAGCAGAGTCCTGTAACCTGTCCAACAGAAACAGCCCCCAAAGGGTGAGCATACACAACAATCATCATCGTACTACATAACAGTTATATTATCAACAATATAAATTATAACTGGAATGATAACAGAAATACTCACTTTGCTGTCTCTGGACAATCAAACCACCAACGATATCAACGTCGTCACTCCCATACTACTGCAACAACAACATCGACGATACGTCGCACCCCAACCCCGGCGACAGCAATATCGTCGAACGAATAACATCGACGATACGTCGCACCCCAACACCGGCGACAGCAATATCGTCGAACGAACAACATCAACGTGACGTCTCCCAACAACGGGCAGCCAACAATATCAACGATAATAAACAATAACAAATATAATATCAAATCACCCAACACCAGTGATTTATCATCGTTCAACGCAATAGTATTCATCAATACTAAACAATAACAACATATGCTCGTACGTCAACACGTACCTGATAATCGAGTATATATATAAAATCTGGCTACTTCTTTGATCCTGAGGCTTGTGATGTATCTAAATAATTCAACAACAATTATCAGTTCATTGTCACAGTATCAACACAATTATAACAACCTCAATATAGCACATCAAATAGTCCAACAACAATTAATTCAACAAAATCTACAACTCGATTATAAATTCTTATCGTTCAACAATTAATATTCCGGTGTATTTTATTTCACCATACTAACATCAAATACACCCTAATTAATTAACTTCAAATAATAGGCTAGTTTACAACATCCGTCAAATTAGGAAAACTTTATATCAACATGTAGCCTATACTTCGTAGACTCCGAATATATAATCAGAATTAATAACAACTGACAAACAACTCTCCAATCTCAATCCAGCGATTAAAAATCCCTAATTATAATAAATTGGGAATAATTCAAAATAACACCACTATAACCTTCTCTACTTCGTTAAAATCATACACTACTCAACAATCTTCAATTTCAGTATGATGTAACAATTTATCGGATTTATTCCAGAAATCGACGAATTTCAAACATCACCAAAAATATAAAATTTATACCTCAAATCGAAGACCTCGTGTCAACGATTCCAGAACTGAAGTCGGTTCGTCGATTGGATAAAACGATAAGTCACATGATCGAAAAAATTGAATTATTATTTTTTTTTTAATTTTTTTTATTTTTTTANCAATCAATAGTCCAAGGATGGTGATGAACATCCTATGTTATTTAATCAAATGTAAGAAACACACATATATAGATATAATTAGCAACATGAAACACGAACAACATAATATCACATCGATAATTGTTGTGAAAAAGAGTGCGGAATCATCATAGAATTTGATCAGGTGATTGAATAAACATATTCATGTATTCAATATTTCATGGTAGGGAGCTTTCTTCACAATCTACTCGCATCCTTCCTCCATCGTCAAAGTATATATCGATCCGGAATGACCGACAACTTGTTACAGATCAAAACTGCAATACCATGCCTACAAATTAGTCCCCTGAACTCAAATAGGTGATAACTTCAAGAAATTGTGCATTTATCTCACTCAAACATAATTTCAAACATTTTCTCGTTAACTATCTCACAAGTTCGGCAGTGGATCACACAATCTTGGTGATTTTCTCTATCTAATGAACGGGGAGTCTCCTTTAAAATCGTCCGCACCATATATTCTTCTGTAACCACATATCTCATATCAAAAGATAAACCCAACTCCATCTTCATCAGCAACCAAATAGAAAACTTCCATTTTAGAAAATTTCGCTTTTATCCACTAAGTTTCCACAGACCCCAAAAGCAGAGCAAACAACGCAAAACAACAGAAAACAAAATCCAAGCAAGAAAAGCCACATCTTCATTGAAAGTTCCCAGGAATCAAACTTCGTCTATTCTCCAACAAGCAAATCGTTTTCTTGAGCAAGAAAATTAGCACAACAAGCGATAATGTGACATGCAATGAATTTTATGTCTATAATTTCATTGATTAAACTGTAAATTGACAAAGGAAACAAAGTCTAGAGGCTCAGATGTTAACAAGAAGTGCAGAGAAAACACAACCACGCCATGGCTGCAAGTCACCGGTTGCGTACAAGATGAACAAAAGCCCACTTCATCACATCGCCATCCAGGACCGCCCCGCCAAGATACGGGTCGAATCACCCCATGCCCGACCCAATAGCTCGAAAAAACTGAAAAAACCCACACACAAAAAATAATCATCACGGCCTCTCACTTCACCAGATGCATGACTAAGAAGAAGAAGAAGAAGAAGCAGCAAACAACAAAACCCTATCGCAACAGAGCGTATATTTAACATGAATCTTGGCATTATAATTGAACAAGAAGCCATCAAATATTAAGCTTCTCTCTCTGTCTTCGTGTGATTGTGTGTTTTTGTTGAGGTGAAGGGCTGTTGGTGCTTTGAATGTGGCGGAAAAATCATGGGCGAAACAGAGAAGGGCAACCGCCCTTGGAGAAATCCCTTCTCTATGTGGCCTCATTTTCTTTGTTCTTCGAGCTACTGGGCGGTTTCAAGTTCTCGCCTTGTCCATGGCAAAATCTGCCATTTGTATCAGGACGACGACTGAGGGTACTCTAGGAATTTCACAGCAATTGAAATTTTTGTATTTTTATTATTACACATATCTCTTCGGACAAAAGTACGTATGATTAAAATTTGAAAACAAAACGAACGTGATNGTGTATGCAACTAACTTTTTTTTTGTTGGAAAATACTATGTGTATAATGAGAATTACAAATTGGGTTATAAAATATTTGAATTTCAAAATTATCCTTATACTTTATTTGGAAAAACTCTTTAAAAAATGTATTTAGAATATTTTTGTAATTTTAAATATATTTTGTATTTCAATGTCTAACCTTCCGATCATATTTTTTGTTACATTATATATTTCAATTAACTTGCTCATTTCTTTAACACGGTGGATAATGCATTTTTGCTTAATTTAATATCTTAAAAATGATTTTGTGAAAACTAGAATTTATGTTGCAAAAGATCACAAAAACTCTTGTGAAACGGTCTCACGGATCAATTTCGTGGGTCGAATATTTTATTTGGGTCATTCATGAAAAAATATTACTTTTTATGCTAAGAGTATTATTTTTTATTGTAAATATCGATAGGGTTGACCCGTCTCACAGATAACAATCATTGAAACCATCTCACAAAAGACTTACTCGCAAAAGATACGATCTCAATGGGTGAAATTGGATTAAAAAACAAGTAATGGCATGAAAAGTTGAATGTAAGGTTAAATAGCAAAGAGCAAGACATTTGTTACATAAATTAAAATCTGATGATAAAATGTCCATACCATCTCTTTTTCGTTACGACTTTTTTAGATCAAGGCATTATTCATTGGTACTTTTCAGTCGTAACCTAAATCACTTGATGGTCATTTGTACAAGTTTAGATCAATACTCTCATATAATAATAAAGTAGATCACAAAAATTATTAGTCTCGAATTCTCAAACACTATATTATATAAAGGATGAGCTGAGAGCGGGGAAAAACTCGTGATTATGATGGAGCTGAGTTTGAATAAATGATATCGAAGATTGAAAGATCCTAGCTTTGGATATACAATCCATCTCTTTTATTTTTGCTCGTAGATCAGCGAATCACACTACTCATGCGTCAGCTAAGGGTGTTGTTTCTTTGTCTGATCTTGAAGACCGAGTTACCCCTCCGCCTTATGTTATGTAAGATGTAATTTACAGGAATAGCAAATATTTCTGTAAAATTGTGGATCAATTATAAAACACTAAGCAGTTGAAACAAAAGGTTTCTCTTAGTCTTGTTTATTTGACTTAAGTAAGATGAAAGATTGAAGGCTACAACTCCACAAAGAAATACATCTGAATCCATAGATAGGCCTCAGCTACCTAAAATTTCAAATGACACGCATACACACCGTATAATCAGTAAGACATCCATTGCAGAATCTGCACCACCAAACAACACTTTCAAATAAAACGCTACCTACAACAGGCAAAAAAGATGGGTACTTATCGGTGCAGTATAAGCTTCAGCAGGATGGCATACATCTTGCAGTGCATTATACGGGTGAAGATACTTCAAGATCTCCTTTCCGTCAACTCCTTGACTGCACTTATAAGAGCCCTCGTTCTCCCGTTAAGAATCAAGTCGTTCTCTCCCATCTGATCTTGAAGCTTTTCTGCAGCTTCCCAGTCTAAAGATTTTAAACAGAGTGATTTTATCAGTTTATTGTACTCATCGTGGCTAGGCTGAACTCCATATTGTTTCATCTCCCCTAATATATCCAGAGCCTTGTCAAATTGTTCAAGCCTGCAGAATCCACGAATGAGTGTGTGGTAGGTTATTGGGGTGAGCTTGGCATGCTTCTTTTTGGCTTCGTCGTATATCTTGCATGCTTCCTCCATTGCACCGTCCCTTGCATAACCACTCATGATTACAGAATAAGTGTACACATCAGGTTTTAAACCTCTGCTTTTCATCATTTCCGTTATTTTCAATGCTTCATCCATTTCCCCAGCTTTTGTAAGCCCATTGATTACGTAGTTGAAGCTGGAATTTCCAGGAGGCGGACCTGCATCAATCATTTCAAGTAACAACTTTTTTGCCCTGCCAATATCTTGAATCCAGCACAACATTTTAAGGACACTTGAAAATGGTTTAATCGCAGACTTTCGATCTACTCCTGGATAATAGTCCAACATCTCTAGAGCCAGTGATACAGTTTCTTTATCAAGTTCTTTATCAAGTTCCTGTTTAGTTCCCTTGTCTGTTCTCTTAATTCGAGAAAGAGAGCAAATCAAGAAATCGATAGACGACTTGGGAGGATAAATCTTCTTATCTTTTGCATATAGATAAACCAAATGCGCTTCTTTAGCCCTATCTCCTTTGCACAAGTAAGAAATTATCTTTCCAACTCTCTCGATAGCAGGCAATTTATCTGCCTCTAGCATCTTCTCGCAAGCTAGGAATGCCCAATCGTAAAAAGACCTCTTACAAAGAACTTCGATGGTAAAGTAATATGACTCGGCATTTAGGAGACATCCAAATTCCTCAAACTTATTGAACACATCAAACGCAGCCTTCCCTTTCCCGAGCCTTGAAAACTGCCCTATTAATTCGTTTAAACTCTCTGTGCTCACCAACCCCTTCTTCTCCCCAATCTCATTCACAAAATCCCACAATGTATACGCATCTCTCTTACTGTTTTCCTGGCATATCGTGCTAACTAGCGAGCCCACCACTCGCGTAGTCACCTTAAAATCCAGCTTCTGCAGTGCCCATCTTGCAAAGCTGATCAAATTTTCCGCTGGAACACATGGTGTACCAAGAACCTTTAATACAAATTCTTCATTCAAAATCAAACCCATTTCTTCAAAATGAGATACTAGTGACCCAGTTACGGTACCCCTACTTTGAAGCAGAGACAACAAACTCTCCACTCTATCCGGATCATTCTCCTTTACTACCTCAATACCCTCATCCTGCATCGCCATTTCCCCAACAAAAGTTTCACCAATTCCCTCATCAACCTCTACGCTATCAGCCCCTTCTTCAAAAATAGAATCCCCACTCTCATATTCCGATGAAGCAAACATATCATTTTCATCAAAAGTACTCGTTGAGCTAAAATCAAAATCCTCCGCGGCCTCGTCAGCCTCGGCAATTGGCGATTCAGATGGTGAATCCTGGCAGCTCTCAAATGCACTCGATGAGAAAAATATATTTCTTTGATAAAATTCAGGCTTTTTCGAGACCCATGAATTCAAGAACCGAAATAAGGGTGCATCAGGTCGAAGAGTCGAGATTAGGGTCTCATGACATGATACCTGAGAATGAACCGTAGGATGAAGCAAATTTGACACAACCACGCGTCTCCGTAGATTAGCTCGAAATGCCGGCGATCGCCACATTGTCTCCGCCGCCGCTCTGTGAGCTGGGAAATGGTAGACGTTAACCTGAACACTCAAATTGAGGACTGTCGGTGGAAAATTAGGAAGCAAGGGTTTTTAAACAATAAGCGAATTTATATATATACTAGTTACTATGCATACGCGGTGCGTGTATGTAAGAATTTTTTTATTATTATCGATGGACTAAAATGAAATTTGATAAATTATGGAGAAATTAAATTGATATTTGAATTATTTAAATAAAAATAAATAAAAATAAAAGTATGTGTTGAAATTAAAACAAAAAAAACAAAAAAAATGTAATATTAATATCATATAAAAGAGTTAGTTATTATCATGTACTCACACTTAATATAATAATATATATATATTCTGTTATTTTTTGTTTTAATTAATTTTCATGTTAATTTCGAGATAATATGAATCAAATATTAAAATAAAAATAATATTTAGTAATTTAAAATTTTTAAAAAGTATACAAGATATTGTAATTATAGACAAATTACAAATATATTATTCATTATAAAGTCATTAACCTTTTATATATACTAGTATACCGGTGCATGCGTTGCATGCTTGTACAATATTTTTTATAATCTATTTGATTTATATTTAGATCAGAATCAAAATATAATTATAAGAAATAATGAGATATTACACTACAATTTTGATAAAAAACAATTTTGGTAAATTTGTCCATAATAGAAGGACAAAAATAGATATATATATTTTGGTGTCCTTGGCGATTTCTATCATGTTCTCAGCTTTAATAAAATAGAAATAAAACAAAATATCTAATATTTTTTTTTGAAGACATAAAATTTTTTATGCTAATTTATTCTCATGACTTACCTGATGAATTAAATATTTAAAAATTTAGATTAAGATAGAATAAGATATGTTTGGTAATTAAAAAAATACATAAGATACGATAATTATAGATAATTAAAAATAAGTTTGTTCTTAAAAAAATGGTATTTAATTTTAATTTTAACATAAAAATTAAACTCAAACCTTGGCATTGAAAAACCCAAAACCTCGCCCGATGGCCACCACCATTACCACCACCGCCACCATTTCCTTCCTCCGACCACCGCAGCTACGCCGTCAAAGTACAACTCTCGCATGCCCCAAAACCACATGCTTCCCTCCATCTGTCTTCCCTCCTCTTGTACTCCATATACGCCGCCGCGGTTCCACTCCCTTTACCGTTTCCGCTTCCCTCAAGGTACAGCTCTGCAGCATATCCGCTAACGCCTCTCTAACCTATAGTTTAGGGTCTATAAAGTTTCTATCTTTTCAGGAAAAAATTGGTGGGATTAAGAAGACATGGAGTGACTTGAGTAGCTTGAATTACTGGGTGGTTAAAGATTATTACAGACTTGTGAATTCCGTCAATGCCTTCGAACCCCATATCGAGAAGCTCTCTGATGAACAAGTTGTTATATAGTTTTTACATTTTTATCGGACTAGTTGATTCAGTTTTGTTGGAATTTTTCTGATAATTTAAAAGTATTGTTAATGTAGCTGAGCGCAAAGACCGTGGAGTTTCGTCGCAGGTTGAGAGAGGGAGAGACTCTAGCTAGTATTCAAGCTGGTGTGGTTTTTCTAATCTGTTTTTGATGATTTTTTCAATAAATATTCAATGTGTTCAATGAATCTTTTTCTCAAAAGTTTAATCTTTATGCGGTAATTCTGGGTTATATTTCTTTATGGGTCTTGATTTTGGTTGTTTTCTTGGAAATTAGTGTTTTGACATGTAATTTCGTGATCTTGTGATGCACTTTTGTAGAGGCTTTTGCGGTGGTCCGGGAAGCAGCTAAAAGGAAGCTTGGAATGCGTCATTTTGATGTTCAGGTCCTCTATGCGTAAATACTTCAGCACTACATTAGTTTTTGCTTTTCTTCTTTCTTGTTTTGTTCATGTGTGATTACGCGCGGTATTAATTAGATTGCCTCTGAAATTATTAAATTCCAAAGAAATTCGTGGATATCTTTGGAAGGAAAGAATTCTAGCATTTTAATAATTTGCATTCAAATGTGTGTTTGAGATTGTAACAGTGAAAGTTCCTGAGAATTTGAAATTTGGTATTTGTTAGTGCAATGTTCGAATATCAATGTGATTGTTGTTTAAATTTTCTGAAACCTGAATGCGTGTACTTTGTACCTAGGATTGGTTTTCGAGTCAAATATATTTTTATCTTGTCCCAAAATTTTATCTCAGATTATTGGAGGAGCTGTGCTTCATGATGGGTGCATTGCAGAAATGAAAACTGGAGAAGGGAAAACTTTAGTGTCAACTTTAGGAGCTTATCTCAATGCTCTGAGTGGGGAGGGTGTTCATGGTATGTCTCTTCTATTGTTACTACCGATCTACAATAATCAAATGCTAACTGTCGCAAAACTGTTTATTATTGATATTCGAAAGTGTACAAATTGTGTAGCTATTGATATGTTTTTCCCCAATGTATCACACAACATGATCAACGCCGTAGTGCTGAATTTGTTGGTGATAATCTGCACGGATGCATCATGGAGCTGGTTGTACTTTGTTGTTTTTGTTGGACTTGGTGCTTAAACACATGCCTCTGTGACAGTGGTTACAGTTA
Organism: Primulina huaijiensis; assembly: GCF_012295235.1. Taxonomy (NCBI): domain Eukaryota; kingdom Viridiplantae; phylum Streptophyta; class Magnoliopsida; order Lamiales; family Gesneriaceae; genus Primulina; species Primulina huaijiensis. The sequence goes on along the minus strand of NC_133309.1, from coordinate 1,433,260 downwards.
ATGATTACCTTGCTCAACGGGATGCCGAGTGGATGGGCCGCGTGCATCGATTTCTAGGCCTTTCGGTGGGACTTATCCAAGTAGGTTACTTCATATCATATATTCCATTGGATAATGCTTTCTGATGGAACCTTATCCTTTTTATCATGTTCCGTATTTCATTTTTTTAATAAAACAAAATTCACTCCTAAAAAATATGTTGAATGATAATAGGATTAAGTGATAACTAGAGAAAAGAGACAGAAGTAAGTGGATTGGTCTATATCCTTCTTGTTTAAATATGCATTGTTACGAATACTCTATTAAAATGCTCACATATAGATATTTCAATGTTCTTAACCAGATGAGTTGTTTGGGGAATCTCAATACTTATTTATGTATCCCACCTGCTATAAGATTTTTGAGAGTTTTAACAGAGATCTGAGAGAGCTTCTATCTGTATCCTATGGTACCATAAAATAAATAGAAGCAGAATTCGTCTGTTAAGAATTCAAACTGAAGCAGAGGGAATGTTTGTTTTGTTATATGGAATATTAATGCATAAGATTTACTTCTGCGCGTTGTTGGAAATCAATCACTGTCTAATTTCATCCTGTAAATGCAGAGGGGTATGACACCTGATGAGAGAAGGTCCAACTATAAATGTGATATTACATACACTAATAATTCTGTAAGTTTTTAATGGTTTCATACAGTGCATGAACAAACATACGAAGTTTTTTCTTGCTCTAAATTGAATGTATTAGTGCCACATTAATGTTTTTTGTCATCTGTCAATATATGTGTATTCTTTTGTTTTTCTATTGCCTCAGGAACTTGGTTTTGACTACTTACGAGATAATCTTGCTGCAAGCAGCGAACAGCTGGTGATGAGATGGTACCCGTTAATTCTATTCACCATGCTTAGATTTGGTAATCTTGTGATGACTGATAGCAGTGTTTCATCTGGAATCAGGCCAAAGCCCTTCCATTTTGCCATAGTCGATGAAGTGGATTCTGTTCTAATCGATGAGGGTCGCAATCCTTTATTGATAAGCGGTGAGGTAATATGCAATTGCAAAGAATCTGCTCAATCTCATGTCTGTGTGCATTGTAAATATTTGAATCCTTTATAGCACCCGTACGAACCAAAATAACTTAAAGAATTAGATAAAGGGCAAATATTGAAGCACTTGGTCTTTTGAACTTTGTTGGTGTAGCACTTGCTTAAAATCCTACTAATCTAAATCAGGTCTTTGAAGGATTATCTTGTTTGCTTCTTTTTTAAATTCATTTATTTATGCCAGGCAAGTAAAGATGCTGCTCGATATCCAGTTGCCGCCAGAGTAGCTGAACTTCTGATACAAGGACCCGTTAGTCCCAATTCTTTCCTTTTCTTTTATCTAATTAAATAAGTCTGGTAGATTATACTGAACATTTGTTTTTGTTTAATTAACAGCATTACAACGTGGAGCTCAAGGATAAGTCTGTGGAACTTACTGAGGGAGGAATAGTATTAGCAGAGATGGCTCTGGAAACAAATGACCTTTGGGATGAAAATGATCCTTGGGCTAGGTGGATTTTGATCATACTATCAAATTTTGTTTCCCAGTTTATTTTCAAGAGAATAACTTACTTTTTAGTTTCTTGGACTTTGTGTTCAATTCTAGTTCTTATGCCACTTCTAGTTATTCTTTAGATTGATTGTAAATTGACTGTTAAGGATAGTAGGATTAACTTTATTTGCTTCATTATGACACAATCTTATGAATCTACAAATTTAATGTTTTCAAATATACAATTGAAATTTCACAGGTTTGTCATGAACGCATTGAAAGCCAAAGAATTCTACAAGCGTGATGTGGAATATATTGTCCGAAATGGAAAGGCTCTTATAATTAATGAGGTATTCAACTGGTGAAATACCTGATTCAGTTAGTTAAATGCTTACACCACCATTGATAATTGAAAAATGGCCGATGACATACTTTTCAATGGCGATATTTTTCATTTGCATTTATAAAAAGCCTTCCTGGTTTTTTTTTTGAAACTTTATGCTACATGGCATAAAGATTCTGAATTTAGCATGCCTTTTTGGCCGGTTATTATAAATAGAATTTTCATCTAGCTTTTGTAATGGCAAAGTGGCAAGTTTACTATGGCGAAAATGAAGTGAAATTTTGTCTATTGTTTGTGCAGTTTCTTTCATATGGAATATTTTCAGTTGTTCACTTTTGCAGTTGACTGGTAGAGTTGAAGAAAAAAGGCGGTGGTCTGAGGGTATCCATCAGGCTGTGGAGGCTAAAGAAGGGCTAAAGATTCAGGTGCTAGCACATTAAGCACTTGTTTTTCAAAGATTTGCGTGTCATGATTACATCCTTACTAACTAATTTTGTATAATACATGCATACTTTCTGAATGTTGTAGGCTGATTCTGTTGTTGTTGCCCAAATTACTTATCAATCATTATTCAAACTTTATCCTAAGCTATCAGGGATGACTGGGACGGCAAAAACCGAGGTTAATTCATCTTAATTTATGCAATTGTGATTCTTGAAGATTTCTTGTATGTAAAAGCTTCCTGTTCGCTGCCATAGGAGAAGGAATTTTTGAAAATGTTTCAAATGCCAGTTATTGAAGTACCCACGAATAAGTCCAACATTCGTAAAGATTTACCCATCCAAGCATTTGCAGTAAGACATCTAATATAAAGTTATTCTACTTTCCAATGGACCATTACTTCATCATGTTACTATCGTATATTTTTTTAGACTGCACGAGGTAAATGGGTATTTGTTCAAAAAGAGATCGAGGATATGTTTCGGAATGGTCGCCCGGTATTGGTCGGGACTACTAGGTATGATTTCATAGACAAATAAGTCGATAATGTGTTTTCATAGACAAATACGCTTGATATCTGTTGTCACTGGAAATATATTATTCAACCAGTGTTTATGAAATCTATATCCTCACATTTTTCACCGTCTTTTGGTTGATGCTGTATCTTTTAAATCCAGATATCATAGGTCATATGACGACATTTTTTTATTGATTCAGTGTTGAAAATTCCGAATATCTGTCAGCTTTGTTGAGCGAAAGGGGAATTCCTCACAATGTACTCAATGCACGCCCGAAGGTTCGTTTCTGATTCACCATCTTATACACGGTCTGATAATATGTACACATTAACAATATACCTTTTATAGTATGCTGCTAGAGAAGCTGAAATTATTGCCCAGGCCGGTAGAAAACATGCAATTACCCTATCAACAAATATGGCTGGCAGGGGCACTGATATAATACTCGGAGGAAATCCTAAGGTAAATGTACGTTCAGGAGTTTTATGAGGCGATAATGACTTGAATCTTATCTTGAGGATGAAATTTCGTATTTTACATGCTAGTTTTCATTTTATTTTGCTCGAAGTTGAGACTGTGACTAGTGTAACAGTGACATTTAACAGTGGCATGTGTATTCTCTTCATCAGATGCTTGCTAAAGAAGTCTTGGAGGACTCCTTGCTTTCATTACTCACACAAAAGGTTCCTGATTTAGAAATTGATAGAGGTCCAACTTCAAAGAAGGTGACAACTGATTCTATAATGAACAACCAATTTTAATGACAGTTCTTCATAATCCCTAACACGTGCAGTCTAATGCAGGCCTTGTCTAAGGTAAAGGTTGGACCATCATCACTAGGTTTGCTTGCTAAGACCGCTCTTATGGGTCTGTATTATCAACTTTTAATTCCGATTTCAAGGAAACACTGTTTCTTTTCAGTCTTGTGTATTTGACCCTTTGTAATGATTTGGTGCTGTGTCGATATTTCAGCTAAATATGTTTGCAAAAGCGAGGGTAAGATATGGACATATGATGAGGCAAGAGCTATGATTTCTCAGTCTATTGAAATGAGCCAATCAATAGACTTGGCAGAGTTACAAAAACTTGTTAATGAGCAGTCAGAGATGTACCCCCTTGGCCCATCTATTTCTCTTGCTTATCTATCAGTTCTAAAGGACTGTGAAACTCACTCATATAATGAAGGGTTAGAGGTGAAAAGGCTCGGTGGTCTTCATGTGATTGGAACTTCTCTACACGAGTCTCGGAGGATCGATAACCAGGTGAATTTTCCACTGTAGTAGGGGTTTAGCTAGTGATAAATCAGAGGAATGTTTGGAGTACATAATGATATTTATCCATTTAGTGCTTTTGTCTGTTTTATTTCTTTCTATGTGAATCACTTGCCCGCTAGCTGTAATTATTGCTTCCAATTAATGAATATAACATAGTTTCCTATATGAAAAAAATATTTATTCATTTAGGAGTCTTTAAAGACTTTTCTTCCTTAAGAGGAAAATAGAGACAAAATTATTTGATCGAAAAAAATCAGACTATTTCGAGAATATTCAGTATATATTTGTTGCATATGATGTAAGTGTGTTTCTCTAGCTCTCATCCTCCATTTGATTCTTATGTTTCCTATCAAGTGGCGTGATTATGTTATTTGTTTAGCAGTCACTTACACATACCTACTTAGGATAATATTGCTTTATTATAGCTACGTGGCAGAGCAGGGAGGCAAGGGGATCCTGGATCAACTCGATTTATGGTTAGGTATATTGTAAAGTTTTTTAGATGCTTGTTTCACATAGTTTGTGTAATACTTTAGAACCAGTGATATTATAGAATAAATCAAGTGGCAAGAGAGTCTCCTTGAATTATTCATCTTCTGCCTTCTTCGTATTCAAGCATTCTTCCACTTATTCAAGAATAAGTATATATATCCTAGCAGCCACAGAAAAGTTTAGGGGTCTTCATGGCGGCAAAACCTAAATTCATTATTATGTTGCCTAGGAAGAAGAGATCAATCAAGTATTGATGGTTCTGGAATTTGTAGCTCGAAACGTCTTGTTTAAGCAACCTTTTTTTTTCTTTTAAAGATTTAAGCAACCTTTTCTTTGATGTAACATATTTGTAATTGTTTCGAAATTCAACAAAAAAAAAAAGAAGATAGAATTCGGTATTCATAGAAAGTTACAGTAAGGAACTCAATGGGAGCAGACCGAAGTAGTAGTTTTGTCAGAACCTTCTGGAACATAGTTCCCAAAATCTTGACATACAGGTTTCCAAATGAAATAAACAAGAAAACTATGTAGAAAAAAAAAGTATTGCTTTTCCTTCAGGGGTTTACTGTATGCATTTTGATGGATCTGTTTGCTCTGTTATTGGTGGGCCGTGGGAATAAAGTATTAATGTTATCTTACATTATTGATTCCCTAACAGCTTGCAAGACGAGATGTTTCAGAAATTTAATTTCGACACTGAGTGGGCGGTCAAACTTATATCTAGAATCACTAATGATGAGGATATTCCAATAGAGGGGCATTCAATTGTGAAACAGGTATACTTGGTACTGTCATATTTATTGTTTTCTCCCTTTTCTTGTATGCGGACATATTTTAACTGATCCTTCTAATGCTGCCTTCTCAGCTTTTATCCCTGCAAATTAATGCTGAAAAATATTTCTTTGGCATAAGAAAGAGTCTTGTGGAGTTTGATGAAGTTTTAGAGGTATCATCTTGCTGGCTAAGACTTGAATGATACCATTGCTATTTAATTTAAGCAAGAGTAGCTAAGATGTTCAATCTGACTGTTATATCAATGTTTCTCAGTACTAATAAATTTGTAATTTTTAGCATATATTGTTTATTTTAGTGTAAGCTCTCACTGTGCTGTGCAGGTCCAAAGAAAACATGTTTATGATCTTCGCCAATTGATATTAACTGGTGATTCTGAAAGTTGTTCCGATCACATTTTTCAGTGAGTACCTTTAAACTTTCAAATGTGCGCTTTGTGAAAACTGAAGAAAGTAATTATCCGACTTATGTACTTTGCATGCTCATACTCTATGATGTATCCATGTGCCAAAATATATTTTTGTAAGTGCCCGAGTCATGCACAAACATTCAAGTTTCCGAAAATAAAAAAGATAGGGAAAATGTGGATGACAGAAGAGGCTCATTGACATGTTTACCAATTCCAAGAAGTGCCAAGAGGTCGATCATTTTATCATACATCCTATAGAGAAAATGACTAGCACCTATTTATAATGTTTTTACTCTCTGTTTCACAACATGAAGCACTCTTCTTAGGTTGTCGATTGAGTGTTATAAAATTTCATTATGCATGAAATAAGTACAAGCTTTCTTATCTTAGTGGCTGTTATTTTTTGAGTTTTCTGAACAAAATTGGAATTCTGATTTAGGTATATGCAAGCGGTGGCAGATGAAATTATTTTGAAGAATGCAAATCCAAAAAAGGTATATGAATTAGTTTCTGTGTTTCCCAAGTGATCTGTTCCTTTGTTTTTTTGTTTTTGCTAAAAAAAGGTACTATCTAATTTAGCACCCAAGCAGCTGGAGTTTGGGAAAACTATTGAAGGAATTCAGTGATGTTTCTGGGAATGTTTTGAGTGGTGGGTATTTCCATTTTCATTATCTTACAGCATTTGTTTCTCAATGAATACGTATGCTAAAGAATTGGACTCCCTCTAGACTCATTTACAGGGGTCACTGAGGAAGCCTTGCAACAATCAGTCGCCCAACTTCACGACTTAAAAACTATAGACATTGATAACTTTCATCTTCCCACTTTGCCAAAACCTCCAAATGTTTTTCGAGGTATCCGCATGAAGAGTTTGGCGTTGAAACGCTGGCTAACCATATGTTCTGATGATTCCACAAAGTTAGTATGCTTTATGTCATCAATGTTTCAACTTTTTGAGTCTATGCTCTTTCAAATCTTGATTATTCTTTCTCCTTCGTTTTTTATGTTTGTGTCAGAGATGGGGAGTTCAGATCAACTGTTAATCTTCTTTGCAAGTACCTTGGTGATTTTCTGATAGCTTCCTATCTTGACTACATTCAAGAATCAGGCTATGACTCTGCCTATGTGAAGGAAATAGAGGTATTTCCTCTATTATGTGGTTCTCAGGCTCTAATGAAGGCAAAATTACCTTTATTTTTTTGGTTCCGAAGTCATAGAGGGGCTTTCAATTTTAATCTTTTACGATTCTAGTTTCTTTCTTAGTATTGTATCACCTGCCAATACATTTAATTAATTTGACAGAAATTGTTACCCAGTTGTTAAACTTTCTCCAATTTTGAAGCAGTTTCTATTTGGTTCATTTTTGGTGGAGCACTCGACTAAAAATCAAGTTTTAAGTTCAAGAGCCAGAGTGTTGAGGGGTTTTTACTGAAATTCTGGAGATTTTAATTTTAGAGTATTGATATCTGCATTTAAATTGAAATTTTGGAAAATATTAGTTTTGACTTGAGAATTTGGCCTTGCTGATATCATCGGCCAAATTAACTATTTCTTACACCAAACATCAAATGTCTTAGCATTGCGATACTTGTATTATTAAATACAAAATTAACATCTGTAACAAGAGACAAAAAATGCAATTTTCGCTCGTCATGAATCTATTATTCTCTGACAAAGTAATTTCTTTATGTACAGAGGGCTGTTCTTGTGAAAACTCTGGATTGCTTCTGGAGGGATCATCTTGTAAACATGAACAGGCTTAGCTCTGCGGTATAAAACATTATTGTGTATCCACATGTCATGTGCTTTTTGATAAATGAAGCTTCATATGTTATCACAGTTTTTTCACTGGTTTAGGTGAATGTAAGAAGTTTTGGGCATAGAAACCCACTCGAGGAGTATAAAATCGATGGTTGTCGCTTTTTTATTTCAATGCTTAGTGCAACGAGGAGGGTAACTGTTGAATCTCTATTTCGGTACTGGTCTTCTCCAATGGAGTCTCAAGAATTGTATGTATAGTGGAGACTAGTTCTCTTGCTGAAAGGTACATGCCTGATGTTTTTATTATCGCAAAACTTCCTCTCAGTATCATGCTATCATAATGACATTAACCTCTTTTAAGGTTTTGAAAGCGTTTGCATTTGATTCCGGAATTGGCGAATGACTGAATTATCTCATATTGAATTTCTGGTGTGGGTTCAATCAGTTATATTTTATCCCTATTACTTCAGCGTATCTTTTCTTCCTTTTCTGTTGCAGGGTATATTCTAAGGGTGATGGACGCTAACTGTCCCCAGAAAGTTCCATCCATGAACTCGCCATGTAAGGCTAAAAAACCATTTCTTGTCACTCAAGTTCTGTAATGGCATTGGAGAAAATGCACTGATTGCATATCTGGATACTTATTAAAAGCTTCTACTCATTATACGGCATCATAATTTCCAAGAACTGCATCTAGGAAGCATTTCCTGATATTTATCTCTCTTGTGACCGAGCTTTCGTCAGCATTTCTTCACTTAGCATTCGAGTATAAATTGATGCTAGGAGGAGATGAGGAGACATTCCACAGTTTCTTGATTTCGATTTTCATCCAAGTTGGCATGTTATTGAGGAGATATTTAACGTCTGCATATAGTTTCTATGGACGGTATGGGGCAGCATTCCATTTCGAGAGGTTAAGAGCAGGAACTATGTTCTATAGGTTATGGAATTGTGAGTTGGTTAGTATTGCAGATGTTAATGCAGATTGCAAGAAGTGTAACTTGAAGAAGTTTATGTTTAAACAAAGTGTTTCGCACTTTTGCGGAGAAGTGTTATACAAGCTAACAATGTATACATTCGTTTATTCTTTTTTTTTTATACATATTGAGATCTCATAATATGTATGTGAAAGTTGAAGGTATATTATTATCTCATTGTTCTCTCTGTTTTTACTTCCTAAACACCGATGGTTTGAAATTCATCAGAGGTACTTATCTGCATTTTGCCTTCCACATAGGTACCTGAATAACCAAGGTCCAAGAATATGTTAATCCAAAATTCACATGACTGAATTCGTAAACATTTTTTGCCCCATCAGCTTGTTTTTACACATAATTATATAGTAGTATCAATAAATCTGAACAAATTGAGTTCAAACACACACGGGTCTATGAGTCTGATTAATGTGTATGTACGAAGCACCATTCCGTCACCAAAGAAACAAGTCTAGTACACCAATTTATATTCCATTTTCATATGCTTTTTCCTCGTATATGCATACATACAGAATTTGTGTCGTGTGTTCAACATCACATGTACCAGGACAACCTTCCCACAGAACATTTCATATCATCTGCTGCACTCGATACGACTTCGTTAATTAGAGGATATTGTAACAATATTACACCTTTGGACAAGATCTTCAAGCGCTATTTAAATTCCATGGTAGACCTGAAGAAGAAATTTGATAGTATAAGATTGAGTGTTTCATCATGGTACTAAAAGCAACTCAAATATTTTAAATTGTATAATAACTCAAATGTTACATTTCGATCATTGTCTTGAAGTGTTGTACAAGCTAACAAAAGACAATTGTTGTACTCGAATAGTTAATAAGTATGAAGTAATAGTTAATCACCATCATGCTCAAAAACCGCAAAGAAAAAAGTGGCCATGTCACCCAAGAAGAAAATTTTACCATCAAGAACCAAAGGGCCGTGAGTTGATAAGCAACTTATATATATAACCTCACTAACCATGGTGCCAAGTCAAATTTCCGTGTTCAAGCATATAATAACAATCAAATTCATACCTTGATTGTTTTATCAGCCTGTCCTACAAACAGCTTCCCTTCCCAGTAAATGAGAGCGATTATTACAGAATCACATGCAATAGTTCCAATGGGAATGTAACTAATTCCTTCTCCATCTTCTGATATTTCCTGCACATCACAATCTTGACTGAAAATAGCAAAAAAGAATAGGAACCATGCTTAATTTTCCATAAATAATGTTTGCTGAGAAACTATTCAAGAACATGGTATCAAGTTCTGAAAAAACTGTCTGAAAAGTTGAGTAGATTCAATTTTGTATGAGTGAGGAGGTGTGTTTAACTCCAATATCAATCAAAGTATATGAAATTAGTGGTTGCTAATGAAAAAATGGCACGTAGTTTACTCGGGTACCTGAACATAAATTTTCTTGTCCCATCCCCCGCTAAACAGCCATTTCCCCTTCTTCCTGACAGAGAAGACCGAACCATTGTGTGTCTGTGTGGACTGCAGAAGCACATCGTTACGCCATACCTAAAAGGGAAAAAAAAAGGAAAATAAGACCAATCTTTCCATCACCAATCAAAACCATTGTGTATCTGTGTGGACTGCAGAAGCACATCTTTTATGCCATACCTAAAAGAGTAAAAGAAAAAAAAAGGAAAATAAGACCAATCTTTCCATCACCAATCAAAACACAAATTGCGCTCACACAATTGGCAAACTTCTGTTTTTAGAACGTTGATTTAGAGCACATGCACTTGGACGATGCCAACTACAGAATGAAGCTATTGGAAGTTCGAGATTTCTCTTTTTTCTTTTTCCTTCATATTTTTGGCATTACAAATTTTTTTAAGAAAATGAAACCATGTTACCTTTATGCAACCATTTTCGTGGCCCACAAACAGCAGATCGTGCTCTGCAGAAAGAGACATGATAGAGGCCACATTTCCGAGTCTGTCTTCCCCCAAGACTGCTAAAGAACTATGATCACTAAGAGACCATAAGCGGATAGTCCCATCCCAGCTTCCACTATAAAGCACACCATTGCAAACTACCAGTGATGACACGACTGACATATGGCCACTCATAGAACACGACAGGGTGTGATCCTGAGCGGCATTGATTCAAATACTGCAATTATTGACTGAAATATAACTAGTGGAGGAGTTGTGAAAGAATATATACCTGCAGCGACCATGCTTTTATTAATTTGTCACCACTGCCTGTGTATAGATATTCAGTTCCAGAAACGGCTAGTGCATGAATGCCACTATAGCGCCAATCTTTCTGCTCGCGTAACTTCTTTATTGGAGAATCATTAAAGGGAAAACTAGCATCCCAAATGCATATAACACCTTCATTATCACCACTGATGCATAATGGTTCTGTTCCATCGACAAAACAGACAGCCATAACTCTATGATCGTGACCTTTAAAAGAATGCACATGCGTAAAATCCTGATATTGATTTGACAAAAAGAATAAGAATATTAGACAGGGTGTTCCAATAATAAAACCAATCCCACGTAAAAATACATAAAGATGCACCACAGTTTGAAGAACAAGAAAAAATCTTTCACTTCAAAAGTTCTTTGAAGTAAATTTAACTTTTGAAGTAAATTTAAGCAGTCCTCGGTCTTGTAAAATAGTTTTCAATAAATTATTTTGGATATTTTCGGTTACATATGAATGGCATACATAGCAAAGGTTTATTGCATGCACTTACAAACAAATATATCAACTTTAGTGATATTCTCTTAAAATGAATGAATGGTTATGCAAATGCCATATGAATAAATGCAATTAAAATTTCCAGGATAACACATTTATTAATAATATATTTAGGAAATAGAAGCATGTTTTGTATGCAAATGGTAAGGAAGGCCACTCCACAGAAGGAGAAGTTTATGGTCAGATATCTTTCTAACAGAATGCCTTGAAAAGTCATTCTTTAAAGCTGTTTTAGCTTAGGAATTTCAGAAATCTTAATGTTTTGCAGTAATCTGTCATATTATGGTCCTTGAAACATAGTTTCATCAACAATATTTTGAGCTCCATTTATGGTCCTCAACTGAATTTATCCAGCAATCAATGTCGTTTTAAGTTTGTAGATACTTGCATAAATCTCGACTTTTGATCACGAAGGTGACACCTAAATTTGCCTACTGACCGACAATTTTAACAAGAGTTTTAGCACAAAACAGATACCTGCAGAGACCATACACGGACCATCTTATCATATGAGGAGCTGAACAGGAAATCTCCTACACACAAGAATAAATGGAAATCAAACATCAAGCTCATAAAAAAACAAAAAATACTAACATGGTGTTTGGATGGAATGATTTACGAGAAAAGGATTTGAAATTCTTCATTTAAATCCACTATATTTGTGTGGATAATTTTCAAATCTGTCAAAACCTCCGATGTCCATTTCAAGTAATTTTTTCAACCATTACAAAGTGTTTCAAATAATCAGTTATTCAAATTAAGTATTCATTCAAATCCATCCCCAAATCAATTACTCCAACCCAAAAGCAACCTTAGTTCATTACAATTGAGAGGCTTCAGAAAAACACAAAAATGCAGGTACATAGCTGGCTGATATACATAATCTGCTTCCATTTGCTTGACAGATATAACGCTTACACGAAGTGACACACAAACAAAAACTTTACAAAATCAACATACTAACTGATAATTATAACGTATGAGCAGATTTGTAATGAATCTAAAGTTGTCTTTACATCCTATTAGATTGAAGCCCAAAAACCAGTCAAACTTGTGATAACTTTGATTTTAGTGTTATAGTTTTTTCTTGTTGCTTCCAATTTCACTCATTTCTTCGTCTTAAACCATAGCATAACATGGAATATCTTATTCAGGAAGATGGCATAACATGTTATTCCACCAAACAAGACAGCAGAAATAGGTTGAAACTGCTGAATGTCTAAAAGTATAATGAACGTGTCATATGATGAGAATTTATCCATAGAGAAATCAATAAAATTTCAGAATTGCTTATAGACTTCAATATCCAGCTACTACCAATTTATCATCTCGTGTAATGGGATTAATTTATTCATTCAGATGTGGAGAAAAAGTGATCCAACAACATTTCTAGTCTATAGATTTCTGTTACTATCAATGAATAGGCAACAACAATTTTGGTGAACCATCTTTAAACTTACACGGAATTAAAGCATCATAGTGATAAGTGAATCAAGGTTTATGCCAAGTCATTTTGTCATTTCCTTCCGGTCAAACTTCAACTTCTGAAAGGTCATCGAAATCCATCAAAAAGCAAGGAAAATAAACACCTCACAAATCACAACTCATGCATAAACTAATTAGATATATTGTACAGAATAAAATGGATAGAAAAAATACGGTAGATATATTGTACATAATGAAATGAACAGGAAAAAAGGCAATCATATAATGCTGGAAAACGTACCTCCAATAGCTAATCCTGTGATACAATCAAAATGTCCTTTCATCTCACTACATTTGACACGTCCCTTGATCACCCCATCACCAATATCTCCATTCATGGCTCCAGTTTGATCAACTTTATCTCTTTCACTATCACCTTGAACACCTATCAGCCTTCTGTTAGTTTCCTCGACTATCTGACATAGCTCCCCTAGCACTACACAGTAGCCTAAGTTTTCATTTTTCATTTCCGATTGTAATGTGATTCTTTTATCATAACTAGGTTGAATAACCAACTCTCTTAGGGATTTCCATAGTTCTGTTATACTTGGTCGATTTTCAGGGTCAAACTCTAGACACCTGCACAAAACATCGTTTAGAACAGAACATTCCAAGCCCAGTCTACCTTCTAGCAGAGCCATTGTTTTCTCGAACCAAATTAAATACAAACCAGAATAGTCAAATTCCTTCTCCTCAGTAATTGCTTTGGCAATACTATGTACGTAAGTTCTCATCTCTTCTAAGAAAGTGCTTCCAATAAAAAGCCAAACCAATAAGCTAGCAATTGACCAAACATCTGAAGCACCCAAAACTTCACATTCCGAGTTCCCACGATCCAAATCAAAACCCCTCTTCGTAAGAAAATATAACATTGTCTCTGGACTAATGAACACCGGATTTTCTTCCAATGTCGAGTCCTTCAAACCAATTTCAAAATCTTTGTGACCCCATCTCATAACCGCATTCAATCTCCTCCCCATATTCAAGACCGCGGCTAAATCAACAAAGACACGACCAAATTTGTTGAAACCAAGAAAACTCAAACTCAGACAACCAATAACCAATCCTTCCAACTGCAAACAACTTAAAATTTCACATAACTCCATTCCAAGCATCCCAAAGCCTCTCATTTCATCAATACTCAACCTCTCCCCCACCTTTTTCTTAATCATATTATTGGGTAAATCACATGAATTAAAGTTGTAAAAAACAATAGACACGCACTTATCATCATTCTCATGATACCAAAACCCATAAACCTTCCCCACATTACAAATGCTGAAATTCAAACGCAAGATGGAAGCCAATTCACTTCTCTCCTTTTCTTTCATCGCATACAAAACGCTCAAAATTTTTGATTCATAACTATGCTTGAAAAGATTTGTTGGGCCTTCATCCTCCGTAAAAATTCCAACTTTAACCATTCCTAACTTTTCATTCTCCCTTACAACATCCCCCATAACGTGATCACTCCCGAAAGACTTCAAAACTTTTCCACAAAGCATCCCATAGTCATCTCCTGTACCCATTTTCTCGATCATTACACTATCCTCAGGTAGAATCCACCTTTTCCATTTAAGATAGAATGCGTACGACCATGACTTTGGAATCAAACGCATAGCAAGCGACAGATTCTCATTCTTTTCCCTCGTAGATGATCGGGAGTCCTCCTTATTGCCCTTGGGGGGCTGGTGCTGAAGGACTGAGGATACGTGGAGGAGGTCAAGGTTCTTGGGGAGGGATGAGGGGCAGTTGCCGAATTTCACGAGGAGGGTGCAAACAGTGCAGCGAAGGGTGTTGGGGAAGGGGTTGGGGAGCTGTTTCAGACAGGCTTCGCAGGTAGTGTGGCCGCAGGAAAGCACACGCGGGATCACGGAGACGGCTTCGTAAGGCTGCAGGCAGACCGGGCACTCCGGCGGGTCCACCTCTTCCATGGCGGGGATGGAAATTTCCAGACGAAAAAGCTGGAAATGTCTTGTTCTTATGCTGACTATGCACTTGCATCAGGGGAAAATGAGAGTCACGCAAGAATTTATCATGGAAGAGGGAGCGAATGTAATTTATTTTTTTATCCATTGTTTAAAATTTATTTAAAAACTAATTTTTTTATTAGTGTTTTAATTTTATATATAATAAAATTTATAATTTAATTAAAAAAAAAAACTTATTCGACTCAATTTTTCCATCTTTCTTGACTCAATCTTAGATCTCATTTCATTTCTTATCTTCACAAAAAATCTTTTTTCTCCCAACCTTCCATCCTCTCATTTTTTGGCTAACAATTAACCACGAATCTATAAATTATTCTTCTGCAACAAATCCAAAAATAAAACTATGTATTGAAAAAAATTTATTTTGATATATCAAATTTATTGAGTTTCGTCAGTGTTCACGACCCAAGCTGAAGAACTTCACCCTGGTCGTGACACGACCCTTGGCTTCACGACCCATCTTCACGACCCATGGGTCGTGGGTCTTGTGCTTCACGACCCAACTTTGGGTCGTGAAGCACAAGACCCAGGGTCGTGACTTCACGACCCACCTGGGGTCGTGACGTGAAGATTTCACGACTCTTTCACGATCTATGGGTCGTGACACAACCCATTAATTTTAAATTTTTATAATAAATAGCATTTGTTTTGTTTTAAATTTATACCACTAATAATCTTTTTGTTTGTTTGTTTTTTTACAGGTTTACTTTCTCTCTAAACTTAAAAGAAATCAATTTTTTGAATGTAAGTTAACTTTAGGATCAAAATACATTGAAATCTGTAAGACGATTGTATCATTTTTAAATGAGAAAGAGATAGAATATTTGGTGCAGTACACTCAATTTGGTAATTTAATTTTATGTGTTAAAGATTATAACAATTTCAATCAAAAATGAGTCGAGGGTTATGACTCGTCAGAAAATTGGGTTGAGATTATACTCGACACACGCGACCCAATTTTGGTGGGTCGCGTGGGTCGAGATGGGTCAAGAAGCATAATTTTAGCTATATAATNTTATAAAACTTGTTAATGTTTATATATAATAAACATTAATTTCATATACTTCGATATACATTCATTAAAGTGAATATGTAATTAAATTTGTTATGAATTTTTTTAGTTCTATTATTATAAAATTTGTTATGAATTTTAGTGGAATTATAAAATTTGTTAAGATTTTTAGTCGAGTATAAATTTAACCCACATTGTTAGAATAAGAGATATATTCTTTTGAATTTTTTAACTAACATACTTAAATTATAACATATAACTAATGTTTACACAAATAAATTTTTTATATATATTTACATTCTATTCATATATAAAGTGAATTATATATTATAAAATGATCAAAAGTCAAAAATATCAAAAATTTCCTACTCACTCGACCCATCTCGACCCAAACTCGACCCAAACCCTAAAAAAAACCCTAAACCAAACCTCTAACATTATCACTCGACCCACTCTTTTTGTTTTTTTATTTAAAAAACATAAAAAAATTTAGA
The DNA here is from genome assembly GCF_012295235.1 of Primulina huaijiensis. Lineage (NCBI taxonomy): Eukaryota > Viridiplantae > Streptophyta > Magnoliopsida > Lamiales > Gesneriaceae > Primulina > Primulina huaijiensis. The sequence continues at coordinate 1,416,989 of NC_133309.1, read as the reverse complement.
AGAGTGGGTCGAGCACTCTTCATTTTTTTTATTTAAAAAAAAGTATTTAAAAAAAATTAGAAGTAGAAGAGTGGGTCGAGAAGACTCTTCATTTTTTTTTCAAAAAATTTATTTAAAAAAAAAAAGAAGTAGAAGAGTGGGTCGAGCTCTTCTCGAGATTCATTTTTTTTATTTTAAAAATAAAATAAAAAAATTAGAAGAGTGAGTTCTTATCTCTTAAAAAAAATAAAATAAAAAAAGAATCAAAAGAGTGGATCGATGTCTTCACGACCCAGCACCTCGACCCACTGGGTCGAGCGTCTGAAGAGTAGGTCGAGCTCAACCCGAACAAAGAGTTCGACCCCAGGTGAAATTTAACTAACTAATTAATGAGCTAATTAATGTTCTTATGTAACTAACATATTCAACTCCCTTTCCTCGATTTAAAAAAGTCAAAATCCCTTTTATTTAATTAAATTTTAAATGGATCGTATATTTTTTATTGACCCCTTGCATTAGTCCATCTATAATAATAAAAATATTTCTTTCAAATATTTGTGGATCTCATAATCCACATAATCAATCAAATATTTCTCTACTCAAATATCTTATATTTCACAATCAAATATCACACCAACCAAATATTTATAGGTCCAACTGTCACTTTAATTAATATTTTATTTTCATTTAAATAAAATCATTTAATCACTTTAATTACTTTCATCTATTATTTAGTATTATATTTTTATTGAAATATAAAATTAGAAAGTTTATAACGATTATTTTTGAATAACTAATTTGTAATAAAATAAATATTAAAAAAATTAAAAAATTTATAACGAACTATACAAAACTAATTTACCATAAAACAATAATTATAACATTAATAATAAAAAATTACAAACCATAAATTTCAAACCACATTACATGTTCAATCTTTTTAAAAACATAAATTGTAAACCACACACAAAATAAAATCACACTAAAATACATGATTTTAAAACATAAATTGCAAACCACACACATAATAAAAACATGACATCAAATAAAAATTACAAACCACATTACATGTTCAATCTTTTTTTGAGCTGCTCACATATCGCTAGATGGTTATGAAGTTGTTCATCTGTCATACCTCGTGTGTCCTTTACGAGTAGTTTATGAGCTTGAATGAGTTGATCCACTTTCTTGTTGTTATTATATTCCTCCATATATGTTACTGATTGTTGCATAGCCTCAGTAATTTGATCAACATGGGTCACTCTTTATTTGCCTTTCTTTTTTGCGGCCTTATGTCCCATAGGACGAGATCGGGCTTCATTGTACTCTGTATCAACACTTGGTGTAGCATTACACGAGTCAGTATGTGCACCTGAAGATTCAGATGTCCTTGCCTTCTTTGCAGACCGGTGTCCTGAAAATTAAGGAGCATACATATGACTATCTTTAACAATCCTCCACACGTGTTCATATTGAAAAGTAGATTTGAAGGTACTCTTGTATTCTTCATGAGCTCGCATCATCAAATCCTCGTCACTCCATCCACTTGGTCGATCCGTGTACCATTTGTTGTAAATTCCATTATATCAATTCATGATCCTTTTCACCGCAGCCCAATGTGCTTTGGCTTTCTCTGCAGTCCTTTTTTTAGCTTTCTTCTCTCGATTGGTCTTGTAGTATTCTACAACTCGTTTCCAAAAAGACTCACTCTTCTGGGCATTACCAACGGTTGGGTTTTCGCTCATCATTGTGTAAGCTGCTGCAATGAGCTTATCATCTGCTACTGTCCACGCTGTCCGCTTTCCATGATCTCCATCTGAATCTTGGCCCGTCTCGCTTGCCTGATTGAGAGTAATATTTTCAAGTCCTATTTGAGACGAGAAAGGAGGAAATTGTGAATTTCGGAATTCGTAAGGTGCTTCTATCCCTTTATCACTGTCACTTGCATCAACACTAGCCCTTCTCGATTCAGTTGATTGAAGCCCCGGTGATTGAACATGATTAATTCCATGGGATGAAGCTTGCACAAAATATTGGCTACTCTGCCAATATTCTGGGGGGCATGTATTCCATGGAGGTAGAGGGGCGTTAAAAAAATATGGTGGTGGATATGGAAAATGTTGCAAATTCTGTGGTTGCTGTGTAAGAAATGGAAATGGAGGATGTTGGACACTCGGACGAACTCGAGAATTTTCTCCACTTGAATTTTCGTCGATATTTGGAGAGTTCAAAAGATCACTAAAAAATTATTGGAACTATTATCCATTCCAAAATTTTTCTGTGAGAGAAATATGTATGTAGGATGTTGAAAATATGAATTTTAATTTCTTCAAAACTTATGTATTTATAGACTAAAATTTGAACGTTACCCAACGTTCTTAATAGATCAGAGAAAATAAAATAATGCAGAAAAAACTTCTCAAGTTTTGGGTAGACCAAAACATTGGTCGACCAAATAGTCGACCAATGTTTTGTTTTATGGTCGAACAATTGGTCGTGTTTGGTCGACCAAAATGACCAATTGGTCGACCAATTTTGGTGGACCAAATTGGTCGACCAATGTTTTGTTTTGGTCGACCCAAGCTTGCTCGACCCCGGATTCCATTTAATTGTCCACTACAGGTGTCTGACGCGCGAGTGTAATGCATGCACGTGTCTCAAGTCAGCATGAAACTCACGCTGGCTTGGAGAAATAAAAAAAAAATTGCAATACCCGGTTACAAATTTGTAACCAGGTATTGTTGTGACACACAAATCAATGGTGTGCAGTGGTGAATATTTAGATGGAGAGGATATTTAGATGACTTGGCATGTATTATATCCACCATTGTGGATTTCCTTATTGAGCGAAACCATAATTTACTATTTCGGTTCGAGTATATTCAAAATCGAACTTATTTGAAATTCGAAAATTTTAATTTTTTTAGTTCGAGTTCAAAATTCTAGTTTAACTTGAAATGTTCGAATATATTCGTAAATTATTTGGAAAATAAAGGTTCGAAAGCTCGAAAATTTCGAAATCTTCGAAATGTATATATATAATATAATTATAATATATTAATAAAATATTAATGTTCACGGTGTGTTCGCGAACGGTTGAATAAAATAATTTTGGTTCGAGTTCGATTCGAAAAAGGTCGAACATGTTCGAGTTCGGCTTAAGTTTGAATACAAATTAAATATTTATTTAGTCGACTTGAAAAACTCACGAACCACATTGATTTGTTTATCACCCTAAGTGCGAATGACTTTGTTTGTTTTAAAAGAAATGATTTTATATTCATGAATTATATAAAATTTAATTTTTAATCCATGTATTTTAAGTTTTAATTTCATAATTTTAGATGAGAAATTGGTGGAAAATCCCCACACACAAACACAAGTTTGTGTTCAGTCTCCGTACCCTTCAAAAGTTTTTTGCAATACCAAAGTTTTCTACAATACCTGACAGGAAGAAAAACTTTTTTTAACTCCCTCCTCAATTTTTATTCATTTTCCTCCACATTTTTTTATTATCCCTATGTTTTTTTCTTCTCTCTCACCCCACCTCATTCTCACTTCCCCAAATTTATTTCGGAAAAATTAGTTAAATAACCTCGGTCAATTTTTTTATTTAAAAATGACCTCCTCAAATGTATTTGAAATATACTTGAGGAGGTCATTTTCTTAAAAAAAGACTTGACCGAGGTTAAAAAAAATACCATATTTATTTCCCGGAAACCCACAACAACCCTAGCCTTACACCACCTCCTTCAAAACTCCAAGGAACGCAAAACCCATGGGCCAGACGACGAAGATTTCGAATCGAATTACATAAGGTAGAAAGAAGGAAGACAAACAAATGACCTAGATAGTTGACTTTTTGGAGAAGCAAGAAAGCGAAGCAAGTGACTTTCTTCTTATTTGTTCTTTGCTCGATTTGTCCAGTAATTTTATATTTTTCACTAACTTTCTTATTGATTTATGATATTCTGAATATGTAATTTTTTTTTTTACATATGTATGACAACACACAAGCTTGCTGGTTCCCACAAGATTTTTAGTTTACATTAAATATATGATTAAAAGCTCAGTGCAGAAGACACTGGAGAAACAAAACAGTTAACATATTTGAATTTTATTTAGTTTGTGTTGGTTTAAGTGTAGAACTTATGTTAGTCCGATTTATCAGCATGTTATTGGTTTTTCGGAGGTTATACTTCGAATTTTTTTTTTTTGGAATTGTTATTGGTTATTGTAAGCTTGTGCAAGTTTATGAGTGATTTTTTTTTGGAATTGATATTAGTTATTTTACACTTGTTTTTTTTAATTATCTCTAGTTTCTATTCAATTTATGTTGGTTTCATCGAATCATGTTTGTTCTATTCGAGCTTTGTTGGTTTAGTGTTAATATTTTTTTTTTCTATAATTTTGTGTTTAGCAAAATATTTTTCATATAAAATTTTTAACCACTTAGTTCACGCAGGTTTTTGTTTGATTTCATGGAGAAATGGATTCTGGATCATCAAATTTTTCATTCCTGAGTAGCTGCGAGTATAAAATGAGCTCTATATGATTTTAATCTTTAATGGCTTCAGTTTAGCAGTGTTGTTTCTTAATTTTGAGAAAAAATGTATGGATGTTTCTTTATTCATCCTTCATTTTAGATGACACATGAAAATTTAGCACACAAAAAAATCAACATCAATTCTCAATACATCATAAAATACATTTGGTGAATTTATTTGTTTAACTTTACATTTCTTTGCCTCTCAATAAATAACTTCAGCTCCTCACCAAATGGAATTATTTCAAACATCTTTTACAAATAAATTTTTTTGTCACATTTGCTATACTAAAAAATAATCTTAAACAAAACACCTTCATACGAGTAATTCTTTTTATCAAACTCTCTGCGTCTTCAACTTTTATCTGGATTTTGCTTTCACCCTACTTAAACAAACGTGGATATGTACGTGGAGATCCGAATAGTACTCCTAATGAAGGAAATTTTTCGTATACCCAAGCCTACATAAATAAAGATACAAATGTTATAATATAAAAATAATATAATATTAGTTAGAAAAAATAATAAAAACTCACTATCATCTCGACAACACAACCTTCCAAGTATGTTTTTCTTCTTATGCTTCCGAATTCCCAACATGTCCAGAAATTTTATCTCATAGAATGGGCAACGTCTCCCCATGAATATCCAAAAAAATTCGACAAATCATTAATGTAAGAAAATACAAATCAGAGTGTCAAATAGGTACTTAGCGGAAATACTATGCAATGCAACACAAACAAATAAAAATTCTAACAAAATCATCCAATTGTGATTCATCATCTCATTAAGCTAATAATAAGAGATTTTCAGAAATCGTCTTCCTCTTGGCTTTGCTAAGCTTCCCTGCAAAATAACACGATAAAAAATTTGAATTTTCTTTGAGCTCGTGGTTTATAGGTTGGCCCTCATGAGGTAGATCAAAGACGATAGAAGACTTGAATGATGTGAAAGGGATGACAATGTCTTTCTCAAAGACAAAAGATGAGGAGTCACTGTTGAAACTCTTTAATATCACATCAAATATAGTACTGTAGATGGAGATTTTTGGCATTTTAAACCATTTACGAAAATGAGTATTGATGATCCTTGCTCGTTGCCTCTCATTCAGTTTTGGTTCGACCCTGTTCATTACTTTTCTAAAATAAGTAAAAGAACATCGTGACATTGCATTTTTTCTGCTCTGCATATGAGCATCATTTTCATCGACATTTTTTTAACCATTTTTGCATAAAACAAAAAAAATAATATAACAAATTAAAAATAACACAAACTTCTAAAATTATTCTTGACAACACGTACCATCAAAATTAGTAACATAAAAAATAAAACAACATATTAAAATTGACGACAAACACTTGCTTTTGTCAAAATAAGAAGAAAAACAAGCAAATGGTTTTACATGATCGACCGAATGGATGATTGTACAACCTGCCATATAATCATAAATAATAAATTCATAAAATAACTACAATTCATTTCAAGTTTTAAAAACAAATTGAACTTAAAAAAATCAACTGCTAGATTAACTTCAATGAATTTAACAATTTTTCGTGCAACAACACCACAAAATATCAGTAAATATTTCTTCCACATAAATCATCATTTATTTAACAATTGTGGTCAATCTCAGGCATGTCCACCAGAAAAATCTAACAGTAACATATATCGTAACCACTGGCACAAAAATTAATAATAGATCGAAAAAAGAAAACACGTAAGCAGAAAAAAGAAATTATAATCAAATAGAAATGCAACTTGCCAATAGGTTCATCCTGCTAACCCTTCTACCACTATGCCACAACCGACCTCAGCAGAAACAACAAAAATCAATTACCTTTCCCACCCACACTTCTCTCCAATTAGCTAATCCATTATAAAAAATTGAAAGTCTCAATATCTACATAGTATTGGCTAATGGAACAAAAATGTATGATAGTTTGAACCTCCTTTAATAGGGAGACTCGTCTTTAAACTTATTCATCATAATAGCCCAAAAAATAATTAAAGCACCCCCACATATGCTAAATCTCACTCTAATCAATTTCTCACAACAACAATGTGATAAAAATACAGAAAAATGGGAAGCACGTCAAAATCCACATATTTATTAAAATTCAACTTTACAGTGAACATAGCAACAACCACACTAATCAATCATGATTACATATTGAGCAAAAATGATAAGTACAAGCAAAGTTATTAAAGCTAAAAAAATGCATAACCAAAATCAGTACGTTAACATCCATCGAAGAGATCACAAAACTAAGATATTTTTACAAATAAGCTATTTCTTGAAACAAAAGTGGACAATTTTTTATTTTGAAAATTACCATGAAAATTTCGAAAAACGAAAGTCCTCTAGTTCTGGCCCTCTTCTTTCACTCACACGCGTATAAGGAAGATTTGTAAGTTTTTTGAGCCAAAAAAAGTTTGCTTCATGTTGCCTTCGCCTTATGTGGATGTCGAGGTGGTGGGTTTTGCTGGCTAAGAGAAGACTAAGGTTTTTACTGGTCGACAGGAAGACGAGGGTTTTTCGTCGCTTGTAGTTTTGAAGGAGGTGGGGAAGACATGAGTTTTGCATCGCTTGGAGTTTTGAATGAAGTGGTGTAAGGCTAAGGTTGTCGTGAGTCGACGGAAAAGAGACTGATAATAAATGAGGGGAAGTGATAATGGGCTGGGGGTGAGAGAGTTAATAAAAATGGAGAGGAAAATGAATAAAAAATCGGGGAGATAGTAAAAAAAAGTTTTTCCTTCTTAGGTATTGCTGAAAACTTTTGAAAGGTATAAGGATTAAACACAAATTTGTGTTTGTGGGTGAGGATTTTCTATCAATTTTCCCAAAATTATATAGTAAATACAATTTTTACATCTCCATTAAATTCAATATATAACTCTTATCTCTCAAAAAAGAGAAATCTATATATGTATCGCATCAAGCAACGCTATTTCTATCAAAACGCGTTGTTGTTTAAGTCGTCACTTGACATCTTGATGCGTTTGGGCGATTTTCTGCGCCGATTCAAATTTCCCAGTGTCAAATTTTGACTCGATTGATTCCAATAAGGTGAGACTCAATCCCACTGTGTTGAAACCATTGTGAAATTTCAATTTGTTTATGGTTGAAATTTTTTAGAGATCGAGATCTGTTATTGGATTTGAATTGGGTTTTTGCTAGATTGTTAGAAGTGGACTGCATTTCAGATTTGGGACATTTTTTTTAACTGGTTTAATTTAGCTGCAATTTTATTTATTTTTTGTTTTTTTGGTTGGAATCGCATGCGGGTTTATGTTGTATCGAGTTGGCAAGCCGCAGTTTTGTAGATTATTGTGGTTCATTTGGAAGTTCAGAGGTTTGCTCATGTCACGGTCAGATTTCAGGGGTGAGCAGGGTTGGTTTGTTCCAAAAAATCATTAAATTTTATTATTTCTGATTTTTTTGTTGGAGTTCACGAGGTTTGATTCAAACTATATCAAATCACGACTTGATGGAATTCTTGGGTTAGTCATGGTATATGCTGAATTTTATGGCTAAAAAGATGGCGTGGTGAAGCAACAGATATCTTGAAATAATGTGTGTGCAAGCAAGCATAGCTGTTTTTTGTGTGTTTACGTGAGAAGATTGACCACACTTGTGATTTCTAAACGGGTAATGTAGAGCTTTAGGTGATTTTTTTTCCAGACGGTTTGTGTCTTGGGCATATCTGCTTGATGAGTATATTGATTACTGACCTCCAAAAAGGGGAGCAACCAACTTGGATTTGAGTTTAGCATATCACAAATGTTTTATGAGTTTTCCTGTTTCTTGAATTGAAATCATGTTTGAGGACAATTGTGTATTTTTTCTGATATTGGCGATCTAATAATAAATTTATATGTATCTTTAGAACTTTAGATGTAAAGCCCAAAAAATCAGTATACGTAAAATCTATGCATTTATTTAATTTATGAAATTTCATTATTTTAATATTTATGTTTAATTGATCTACGTTAAAATGTTTTCTTGAGTTTTATGTTTCAGACGATTATTTAAGGCGGGATCGAGGAAAGGAGACCGGGATGATTTTTAGTGACTTTAATTGTGGTATTTTATTTTAAGTTAGGTTTGAGATATTTTAAATAATTTATGAATTTTTAATATTTTTAAAGCCTAATTTAAATATTAAGTCATTTTAGGATTTTTAAACTTTTAAAGTTTATCAATTAGGGGATTTTAGTAAATTTATTATGGGATTAGAATTTTATTAATTTGTTGATTTGTTAACATTTTTATTAGCATGATTTATTTATTTAAAAACACTTTATAATTACTAATTAAGTGGTTTATTACACACCACACACACATATTAAAATATTCAATTATTCCAACACCTTTTCACACACACTCATACACGTATACACACACCCCTTCATTATAAACAAAACACACATGTTTTATTATATTATTTGACTAAGGAGAGAAGAGAATTTCTCTTTAAACTCTCCTCCATCAACCTCTATATCATTTCTCTCCTCTCCAACTTCTTCTTCAGCAATCGTTCCTTTCCTCTGAAATTTCCAGCAATATTTTGTTGAGTTTATTTCAAGAAAATCGAGCCACCTTCGTCCCGGATCGTCTCTCGCTCCGTCTCCGCTTCAGTGTCGTCGTTTCGGTATTATTTAATCGTCAAAGGCACGTATAATCTCTCTTTTCTGTATCGATCATGTCATATTATGCGTGTGTTGTTATTTATGCTTAAAATCATGTGTATGATGTGTAGAAGTTTGAGCAAATACGTTGGAACAGCTTTTGAAACGATTTTTAGATCTACAATTTTCGTTTTTATTGTTCTGATAAAAACTGCGAAATTTCGGTTCATATTTTGAGAAAACTTTCAAGAACAAAAATGTAGAACTTTTTAATGCCTTCGATTTGATATAAAATTCGAGATTTTTGGATTAGAATTGAGTGAGTTATGGAGTTTTTCGTGGGACTGCTCAAACTGCAACTTTTACAAAAATTGTGTTCTTGAAGTTTTATGTTGCAGGCCTCGTTGGGGATCGACGGGTGATCGTTGCTGCATATAGGTATATTATTTATGATGTTGGGATGTATAATGAAGCTTCGTTTCTTGTCGTTAGGCGCTTGGGAGATTGAATGTCGTATAGAACCGTTTGTTGTCAAAAAGTCTCGTTCACGGGTTTGTTGGGTTGATTGTGATTTTGGTTGTTTTGGGACAATTGTTTAGGCTTGGGTCATTGAATTAGTAGCCTAAGATGAGCTCGTGGTGTTGATTCTTGGTCTGTGCAGTCGAGTCGAGGGAGTTAAGCATATCACATTCAGAATTTTCGTAAGTTTCATGCCACCGCAGGTACACGGACCCGGACACGGACCTCTCCACGGGGTCCGTGCCTTTGTTTCCTTCGAGTAGCCATTTTTGCGAGCCAACACAGACCCCTTACGGACCTAGGCACGGGGTCCGTGCCTCCTATTCCTTTTGAGTATTACTTGGCAGTACCTAGACGGACCTGTACATGGACCCGGGGTCGGGGTCCATGTACTCACGTATTTTAGGAAAATTTATTTATGATTTTGAGGTTTGATGTTATGGTTTAGTGCAAGGATTTATCAAAGTCATGTTATTGGAAATTATAGAATATCCTAAGAAATTATTGAGCTTGAGAGTAAGCATGATATTTACGTCTAAGTTATGCAAGGTAATTATGAAATTTCATGTAGTATGTTGCAGCAACGGCCCCAGTCAAAGTCCAACGAATCCCTCGACACCCAGTAAGTATGTATGACGTGCAAAGAAAATATTTTAAGTTTTTGAGGTATGCTAAATGTCTTGTGACCAAATTATGTTTAGGATTGGAAAGCGTTAAATTATGAACGGGGACCAATCCACCCGTTAAATTATGAACGGGTTAGATCGAGGTTGAAAAGCGTTAAATTATGAACGGGGACCAACCAGCCCGTTAAATTATGAACGGGGATCTTATGTATGTGGCAGTGGATACGTTTCTGTCAGCCCAGTACTGTGGTTTGTCTGATCAGGCATTTATTATGTTATGGGTCACTTGCTTTGAAACATCCTCTACGAAAAATATTGAAGTTATGTATGTTCAAGTATGTTCAAGTATGCAAGTATGTTTATGAAAAGTTTAAGTTGATGGCACGTCTAATTATGTATGTATGTAAGTTCAAGTTTATGATGTAGGTTCAACTTTCAAGTATGTATTTTATATTTTGAAATTTTATGTTGTTTTATTATGTAGTACTTGCTATCTCCAGTTTATACGTGTTGAGTCTTTAGACTCACTAGACTTGATCGATGCAGGTGAGTATGTTGAAGAGGAGACAGGAGGTGGCGACCAAGGGGCAGGCTTGGACTGAGCGGAAGGCTAAACCCGAGGACCACTAAGTTTATGTTTTTATGAAAAGTTTAAAATACTCTGCTTTTATGTTGGATGTGAGACAATTGAAACAAGTATGTTGTTGAAAAATTTATTTGGTGATGTTGATTTCAAATATTAATATGATGAATGATGAGTGACGACCTTATAGATTTTATGTTTAAGAAAATCTTAAATTTTTCCGCAAATTTTGAAGTAGTAAAAAAAAAATAAAAATTTACGGTACGTTACAGTTGGTATCAGAGCCGTGTTCTTGTAAAGGGTTATGTCTACTGCCAGTCACAAGAAGCTCACGAAGTCCCATCTCCAGTCAGTGAGTTTTAAAGTTTTGAAATTATGTTATGTAATAAGTATTTAATCATGATTTCTGCATGGGTATATTTAAAATTTAAGTTATGTGCATCTTATGTAATTTATATTATGTTCATGCATGTTGGGTAAATTTTAAAACAGTATGCCTCCTAGACGTTTGATTGCCCGTGGAGCAAGGGATGAGGACAGAGAGACTTATGATGGAGGGAGGGCCACTCCTCCTCCACCACCAGATATGCAGGCACAGATGCTTGCGGGTATGACGCAATTTTTCGCACAGTTTGCGAGGAACCAGACTACTGTAGGCCCTGAGGAGAGGCCTAGACCAGAGGCAGTATATGAAAGGTTCAGGAGGATGAGTCCGAAGGAGTTTTCGGGTACTACTGACCCGATGATAGCCGAGGGATGGATCAAGTCCATAGAGGTAATCTTCGATTTTATGGAGCTGACCGATGCTGATAGGGTCAGGTGTGCTACGTTCCTTCTGTCAGGGGACGCCAGGCTATGGTGGGAGAGTGCGTCAGTGGCAGTGAATTTGCAGACTTTGACTTGGACGGGATTCAAGGAAGTGTTCTTCGCCAAGTACTTCACTGAAGAGGTACGCTCTCGTCTGACCAGGGAATTTATGACGCTGAGACAGGGAGACAGTAGTGTGGCAGATTTTGTCAGAAAGTTTGAGAGGGGGTGTTACTTCGTACCCCTCATTGCGAATGATGCCCAAGCAAAGCGGAGGCATTTCATGGATGGACTGCGGCCGATCTTGCGCCGTGACGTGGGGGTAGCTGGCCCTACTACTTATGCAGTCGCCGTATCTAGAGCGCTGGCGGCAGAGCAAGACCAGCGAGACATTGAGGCAGACAGGCAGGGCAAGAGGCCCTATCAGGCTCCACCGCAGCAGCAGCAGCAGTATCAGAGGCCTCAATTTAAGAAATCGTATCAGGGGCCACCAGGGAAGAAGCCTTATCAGGGACCGCCGAGGGGCAAGGGTCCCATTCAGCAGCAGGGGGCGCCTCAGAAGCCCGTTAATTTTCCAGTGTGCCCTAAGTGCAACCGTCAGCATCCAGGGCAATGCTTGTATGGGTCAGGTAAATGTTTTAAATGTGGAGCTACTGACCACATGTTGAAAGAATGCCCACAGTGGAAGCAGCCAACTCAGGGTAGGGTATTCGCCATGCATGCTCAGGAGGCGAACCCAGACACTACACTACTGACTGGTAAACTTTTCTACCTAAACTCAGTATTATTTTGACTTGCATGTGGAAATTTTTATTTGGGATTATTAGTGTGCTAGTATTATCTTGTGTGACTTGGGATATTGAGTCCTATTATGCTTTGGGTTACTGTTAGTAATTCTGTGATATAAGTTTCGTGTGGTGCTAACGTCTCTCAGGAAATATTTTCATTAAGAGAATAGCTACTCAGGCCTTGATAGACTCAGGAGCCACCCATTCATTCATCTCAGAGACGTTTGCTAGTCACTTGGATATCAAGACCATCGGCCTCGACGTGAATTATTCAGTGGTAGTCCCATCAGGGGAAGAGCTGTTAGCTACTAGAGTGGTCAGAGATATCGATCTAGAATTGCATGGCCATTTAGTGTATGCAGATTTGATCCTGCTACCAATGCCAGAGTTCGATATTATTTTGGGAATGGACTGGCTGACTAAGAACAGAGTTCTGATTGATTTTCAGAAAAGATCAGTACTGATTAGACCGTTGGGAATGGAGCAGTTTTTATTTGAGCCATCCAGATGGAGGAGTTTTCCTCGCATGATCTCCTGCATCCAGGCGAGGAGACTGATTTCCAAGGGTTGTCAGGCTTTCTTAGCCAGCATGGCATCTGCACTTGAAGTACTCACTCCATCTTTAGCAGACGTGCTAGTAGTCAGGGACTTCCCAGACGTCTTTCCAGATGACGTCACAGGCCTTCCACCAGATAGAGAGGTGGAGTTTGCCATTGATCTCATGCCAGGCACAGTGCCAATCTCTAAGGCACCGTACAGATTAGCTCCAGCAGAAATGCTAGAACTTAAGCAACAGATTCAGGAACTTTTAGACAAGGAATTTATCCGCCCGAGTTTCTCACCGTGGGGCGCGCCAGTGCTCTTTGTGAAAAAGAAGGATGGGAGCATGAGACTGTGCATCGATTACCGTGAGCTGAACAAGGTAACGATCAAGAATAAGTACCCGTTGCCTAGAATCGAAGATTTGTTTGATCAGTTACAGGGAGCTACCATGTTCTCTAAGATAGATCTTCGATCAGGGTATCATCAGCTGAAAGTGAAGAATGCAGATGTCCACAAGACAGCTTTCAGGACCAGATATGGGCATTACGAGTTCTTAGTGATGCCATTTGGAGTGACAAATGCTCCAGCTATTTTCATGGATCTCATGAACCGAGTATTTCAGCCGTTCCTCGATCAGTTCGTCATAGTATTCATTGACGATATTCTTATATATTCGAAGAGCCATGAGGAGCATAGTCAGCATTTGAGAACAGTGTTACAGGTTTTGCAGAGACACAAGTTGTATGCAAAATTCAGTAAGTGTGAATTTTGGTTGGAGAAAATAGCATTTTTAGGACATATAATATCTAGCAGTGGTATTGAGGTGGATCCAGCTAAGGTGGTGACAGTTAAAGAATGGATTGAGCCGAAGAATGCATCAGAGATCCGCAGTTTCCTAGGCTTAGCAGGCTACTACAGAAAGTTTATTAAGGGATTTTCTTCGATAGCAGTGCCACTCACCTCATTGACCAAGAAGAATGTCAAATTCATATGGACTGAAGAGTGTCAGAAGAGCTTTGATACCTTGAAACAAGCTCTTATCACAGCGCCAGTGTTAGCCATGCCAGCAGGACAAGATAATTTTGTGTTGTACACCGATGCTTCTAAGCTCGGTTTGGGCGCAGTATTGATGCAGAATGGTCGGGTTATAGCTTATGCTTCCAGACAGTTAAAAGTGCATGAAAAGAATTATCCGACTCATGATCTCGAGTTAGCTGCCGTGGTCTTTGCTTTGAAGATTTGGAGACATTATTTGTACGGCGAGAGATGCCAGATATTCACTGATCACAAGAGTCTAAAGTATTTCTTCACGCAAAAAGAACTTAACATGAGACAAAGACGGTGGTTGGAGTTAGTAAAAGATTATGATTGTGAAATTAGCTATCATCCAGGGAAAGCTAATGTTGTGGCAGATGCTTTGAGTAGAAAGGTAGCAATCTTAGCACAGCTGTCAGTGCAGAGATCTCTTCAGTCTGAGATTCAAAGGTTTGACTTGGAAGTTTATCGCGAGGGCAGAGCTCCTAAGCTGTCTAATCTGATGGTCCAATCTTCCTTGTTAGACCGTATCCGAGCAGGTCAGCCTTCAGATGAGCAGTTATTGAAATGGAGGCTGAAAGATGAAGCCAAGGGCAGTGTACTCTATTCAGTGTCCGATGGTATTGTGAGATACAGAGATAGAATGTGGGTGCCTAGTGTTGATTCAATTAGACAGGATATTTTGTCAGAGGCACATGCATCTCCGTATTCTATTCATCCAGGAGGTACCAAGATGTACAAAGACCTACAGATTTTGTATTGGTGGCCAGGGATGAAGCGAGACATCCGCAGATTTGTGTCAGAATGCCTCACTTGTCAACAGGTGAAGGCAGAGCATCAGAGGCCAGCAGGAATGCTTAAGCCACTCCCTATTCCAGAGTGGAAATGGGAGAATATCACTATGGATTTTGTCGTTGGGTTGCCAAGATCAGTTAGGGGTTTTAATGCCATTTGGGTTATTGTGGACCGACTCACTAAGTCAGCACATTTCTTACCGGTGAAAACGACTTTCTCCATGACTCAGTATGCAGAGCTTTATATCCGGGATATAGTCCGTTTGCACGGGATTCCAGTTTCGATTGTGTCCGACAGGGACCCGAGGTTCACATCGTCTTTCTGGAAGAGCTTACATGCAGCCATGGGGACGAAGTTGCTTTTCAGTACAGCGTTTCACCCGCAGACAGATGGTCAGTCTGAGCGTGTGATACAGATTTTGGAGGATTTGCTGAGAGCCTGTATGATTGATTTTCAGGGGACTTGGGAGTCGAAGTTACCTCTAGTGGAGTTTACCTACAACAACAGTTTTCAATCCTCTATAGGTATGGCTCCTTATGAAGCACTATATGGAAGAAAGTGCAGATCACCGATTCATTGGGATGAAGTCGGTGAGAGATCAGAACTTGGTCCAGAGATAGTTCAGCAGACTGCAGATGTGGTAGTCAAGATTCGTGACAGAATGAAGACCGCCCAGAGCCGTCAAAAGAGTTATGCTGACAAGAGAAGAAGGGATCTTGAGTTTGCCGTAGGTGATCATGTATTCGTCAAAATAGCACCTATGAAGGGTGTTATGAGATTTGGGAAGAGAGGCAAGCTTAGTCCGAGATTTATTGGACCGTTCGAAATTCTTGACAGAGTTGGAACTCTAGCTTATCGTGTAGCCTTACCGCCGAATTTGTCCGGAGTGCACAATGTGTTCCACGTTTCTATGTTGAGGAAGTATCTAGCTAATCCTTCGCATGTTCTGAGCCATGAGCCATTGCAGTTGACTCCAGATCTGTCTTATGAGGAAAGACCGATTCAAATCTTAGACAGGCAAGAGCGTAGGCTTCGGAACAAGACGACTAAGCTAGTCAAAGTCCAGTGGCTGAATCAATCAGTGGAGGAGGCCACTTGGGAAGCTGAAACAGACATGAGACTTCGCTACCCGGAGTTGTTCGGTAAGACTTAATTTCGAGGACGAAATTTTTATAAGTGGGGGAGAAACTGTAAAGCCCAAAAATCAGTATACGTAAAATCTATGCATTTATTTAATTTATGAAATTTCATTATTTTAATATTTATGTTTAATTGATCTACGTTAAAATGTTTTCTTGAGTTTTATGTTTCAGACGATTATTCGAGGCGGGATCGAGGAAAGGAGACCGGGATGATTTTTAGTGACTTTAATTGTGGTATTTTATTTTAAGTTAGGTTTGAGATATTTTAAATAATTTATGAATTTTTAATATTTTTAAAGCCTAATTTAAATATTAAGTCATTTTAGGATTTTTAAACTTTTAAAGTTTATCAATTAGGGGATTTTAGTAAATTTATTATGGGATTAGAATTTTATTAATTTGTTGATTTGTTAACATTTTTATTAGCATGATTTATTTATTTAAAAACACTTTATAATTACTAATTAAGTGGTTTATTACACACCACACACACATATTAAAATATTCAATTATTCCAACACCTTTTCACACACACTCATACACGTATACACACACCCCTTCATTATAAACAAAACACACATGTTTTATTATATTATTTGACTAAGGAGAGAAGAGAATTTCTCTTTAAACTCTCCTCCATCAACCTCTATATCATTTCTCTCCTCTCCAACTTCTTCTTCAGCAATCGTTCCTTTCCTCTGAAATTTCCAGCAATATTTTGTTGAGTTTATTTCAAGAAAATCGAGCCACCTTCGTCCCGGATCGTCTCTCGCTCCGTCTCCGCTTCAGTGTCGTCGTTTCGGTATTATTTAATCGTCAAAGGCACGTATAATCTCTCTTTTCTGTATCGATCATGTCATATTATGCGTGTGTTGTTATTTATGCTTAAAATCATGTGTATGATGTGTAGAAGTTTGAGCAAATACGTTGGAACAGCTTTTGAAACGATTTTTAGATCTACAATTTTCGTTTTTATTGTTCTGATAAAAACTGCGAAATTTCGGTTCATATTTTGAGAAAACTTTCAAGAACAAAAATGTAGAACTTTTTAATGCCTTCGATTTGATATAAAATTCGAGATTTTTGGATTAGAATTGAGTGAGTTATGGAGTTTTTCGTGGGACTGCTCAAACTGCAACTTTTACAAAAATTGTGTTCTTGAAGTTTTATGTTGCAGGCCTCGTTGGGGATCGACGGGTGATCGTTGCTGCATATAGGTATATTATTTATGATGTTGGGATGTATAATGAAGCTTCGTTTCTTGTCGTTAGGCGCTTGGGAGATTGAATGTCGTATAGAACCGTTTGTTGTCAAAAAGTCTCGTTCACGGGTTTGTTGGGTTGATTGTGATTTTGGTTGTTTTGGGACAATTGTTTAGGCTTGGGTCATTGAATTAGTAGCCTAAGATGAGCTCGTGGTGTTGATTCTTGGTCTGTGCAGTCGAGTCGAGGGAGTTAAGCATATCACATTCAGAATTTTCGTAAGTTTCATGCCACCGCAGGTACACGGACCCGGACACGGACCTCTCCACGGGGTCCGTGCCTTTGTTTCCTTCGAGTAGCCATTTTTGCGAGCCAACACAGACCCCTTACGGACCTAGGCACGGGGTCCGTGCCTCCTATTCCTTTTGAGTATTACTTGGCAGTACCTAGACGGACCTGTACATGGACCCGGGGTCGGGGTCCGTGTACTCACGTATTTTAGGAAAATTTATTTATGATTTTGAGGTTTGATGTTATGGTTTAGTGCAAGGATTTATCAAAGTCGTGTTATTGGAAATTATAGAATATCCTAAGAAATTATTGAGCTTGAGAGTAAGCATGATATTTACGTCTAAGTTATGCAAGGTAATTATGAAATTTCATGTAGTATGTTGCAGCAACGGCCCCAGTCAAAGTCCAACGAATCCCTCGACACCCAGTAAGTATGTATGACGTGCAAAGAAAATATTTTAAGTTTTTGAGGTATGCTAAATGTCTTGTGACCAAATTATGTTTAGGATTGGAAAGCGTTAAATTATGAACGGGGACCAATCCACCCGTTAAATTATGAACGGGTTAGATCGAGGTTGAAAAGCGTTAAATTATGAACGGGGACCAACCAGCCCGTTAAATTATGAACGGGGATCTTATGTATGTGGCAGTGGATACGTTTCTGTCAGCCCAGTACTGTGGTTTGTCTGATCAGGCATTTATTATGTTATGGGTCACTTGCTTTGAAACATCCTCTACGAAAAATATTGAAGTTATGTATGTTCAAGTATGTTCAAGTATGCAAGTATGTTTATGAAAAGTTTAAGTTGATGGCACGTCTAATTATGTATGTATGTAAGTTCAAGTTTATGATGTAGGTTCAACTTTCAAGTATGTATTTTATATTTTGAAATTTTATGTTGTTTTATTATGTAGTACTTGCTATCTCCAGTTTATACGTGTTGAGTCTTTAGACTCACTAGACTTGATCGATGCAGGTGAGTATGTTGAAGAGGAGACAGGAGGTGGCGACCAAGGGGCAGGCTTGGACTGAGCGGAAGGCTAAACCCGAGGACCACTAAGTTTATGTTTTTATGAAAAGTTTAAAATACTCTGCTTTTATGTTGGATGTGAGACAATTGAAACAAGTATGTTGTTGAAAAATTTATTTGGTGATGTTGATTTCAAATATTAATATGATGAATGATGAGTGACGACCTTATAGATTTTATGTTTAAGAAAATCTTAAATTTTTCCGCAAATTTTGAAGTAGTAAAAAAAAAAATAAAAATTTACGGTACGTTACATTAGAATTGTGATTTCTTGCGGTTGATTAAATCTTTTGTCAGTTGGATATCTAGAGCCCATTTAATAATTTGGCACTCATTTTTAATCAACACATCAAATGGACAAGTGTGAAATGAATTTTACACTCTTAAACGTAAGCGTATATGTGAGCCAATATATGATGAGTGGGCACTGGGACATATGGGTGAGCTTCCAAAGAAATCTCGGACTTGTAATCCACGGCTGCCCTGCTTGGAGTAGGCTCGGTAATTAGAAAACTTTTATTACCGCTCGTTTTAAGTTTCTCAAGTAATAAACTATAGATCATTTTGTGAGAGAAAATTATGTTGATTAAGAATGAGGATATTTAGTTGTTAGATCAAGGTGGAAGTGTGACCAATTAGAAAGTTATGTGGGTATTTGCAATTTTTTAGTTTTGGATTCGAAACATTGTTGACTAGTTTTTTTAGATTTGGTATTTCGATTGTGTCCTAGGTAACTCTTACTTGATCCATTTCAATTACTATACTTTAGGAATATTTCGTATTTCTAAGCTACTCATTAGAATTATTTGAAGCTCATCTCAAGTCTTAACTGGATACATACGTGGCTACTTTGCGGTATATAAATTCTTCTAATTACTAGTTTTTGCCATCCATTGGTTTAAATTCATTCGGTAGCATTCTGATGAGTTTGTGTTTCTTGATTTTCAATGTCATTTCAGTAACATGGCTGCAGCTGGGAGTTCAATGCTATACTCATTTCTCCTATTCGTTGCTACTCTATCTCTACAAGAAGTGTATAGATCAAAGTTAGCATCTTCAGAGTTATTTACTATTATTGGAGGATTCACCAGCTCTCTCATATTCCTTTTGCTTCTAACAGTAAGAAAGTTTTCCGTCAATGGCTTTAGTTATTATAGTATAGGGCATGGTCTGAACCATTTTCACATACTATTTAAATCCTCTACTTGTTTTTATAAATTTAGACAATCCTTCGTTGTGAACAATTGGAGCAGAGTATATCAAAAGTGCGGTATCATAGAAGTCCAGGACTGCTAACTATTGATTTCCAATTCTTAATTGGTAGAAAAAGGCTACCAGCATTTAAAGCGAGACTCCTTTATATTATAAATATACCCAGTTTTGTCTCCGCAGCTTCTTTTTTTTAAAAAAATTCAGTTTGTAATCTTGGTGATTATTCTTTGGTTCATAATATAATATAATAATAGAGTAATTATGGGGCATTATGAAAAGTCTACTTCAAAGTAATGATTATATTTGAAGATGACAAAGAGAGGGAAACTTTGTTTTGGGAAAGAGAGTAAAAATAAACGATAGTTTTTGTTTTTGTTTTGGGATGAAAATTTGTTTCCAGAAATTAAAAACAGGCTCTGCAAATAATTTTGGTTTTCTCCTTGCGCTTAATTCCTTGGTGGTTGTGTTAAAATCTGATTTGCTTTTGAAACATTTTTCATCATCTCATCTGCTATAGAGCTGATCTCATAGGAACTTTTACTCCCTTGTCAAAGTTCATGCATGCACTTTGCAAAGTCATATGTAAAGCTCATGTTACTCTTAGAAGTTATGTTACTTGAGCAACACAGAACATTGCATGCATTTATAATTGCTTTATGATTGGTACACTTTTTGCTCTTGATATTTGTTCGACCATGCATGATGTGCTCACCATTCTAAGTAGGAATGTCATCATATTGGGTGGTCCAGGCCATGGCCGAAAACTTAGGCCAGCCAGTAAAACTGAGTTTATAAAAACAACGCTCGGTTAGCTAGCTTGGCTTGGTTGGCGTGATCGGATTACCGAGATGAGGTTCAGAGACCAGTTCGCCAGTCTTTTATTTATTTTTAATTATTTTTTGCCTTTATTTTTAGTGTTATATTAATGATTCTATAGCTCAAAAATAAATTATTGTGTCAAAACTTCATTATTTGAAAAATAATTAAAATTATATCATCTAATGATGTCTATAAAAACATTAATTCTTAGTTTAACTCTCATCTATTAAATTACTTTAATACCTATAATATACTAATATTTAGTAGGTATAGAACAACTGGGTACTTTTTTTTAAATAACAAATTAACATAATGAGAAGAAAACCCACCCGATGCTCCGATGGCCCCGATCCCTGTTTTTGCTCAGGCCAGATCAAACCACCGAGTTAGCCAGTCTAAATTGAAAACAGTAATTGTAAGAACCATAAAATTGGATTCAACCCTCAAGCCTAAACCTGGAATATTTGTGTTTTATGATTGTGTGTGTAACTTGCTTTGTTTAATTGATCGATGCATTTATGAAATGATTGTGGTACGTACCTCAAACCTGATTTTTGTGTCCAGTTAATCGGAAATTATCAGGAAACAAACGGTATCAAGACTGGATGGGGCACTGGTAAGTGTGGTTGCTACTTTGACAATACCTTTGTTTCATCTATCTACATCAAAGCCCGGAAGGTGGTCAAGTTTAGCATTGTCATCTGAAAGGGGGCACCAAATATCATACTATTTTCAGCATCACTAGCTTGCTGCTTCATAATTTTCTTACTTTCTTTCATTTTTTATTTGCCTTGCGCATTCATCTTCGTCTTTTCATGACAGTTATAATCGCCGAAGTCGTAGCTGCTGGCACTGTTCATCGAGTTTGTATCACAACCTGGTATACCATGCATACATATATATATTAAAAGAAAGAATATAAAAGCTAAAACCGTTGAAATATTTATATACAAAGTTTCTTGATTTCTTGATATATTCGCAGCTTTCTCTTTTCGGCTGTGCTACTTTACGAGGTCAGTAAACTTTCTGGAATCATGCTCAGCAAGAGTGAATCCAAGGCAAAGAGATTTTGATTAGGGTGTTTCCTTTGAGGCCTATTAAGAAGAAACCATAATTCTCCCTCCCTTTTGGTTGTTTTTTCCCCCGTGTACTTCTGTTCTCGGACTTGTTAGATAGATGAAATGTTAAGCAATTTTCCCTTATTTAATCCAACAAAGAGATAATGAGAGTACTCAAATCATATATAAAGTTAAAAGTAAATCTTATTGCTCCATTATTACTACATATATTATATCTCATTTTGTTTGTTCTTTTTTATTAAATATTGAAAGAATTGCATTATTCTTCTGAAAAATTTAGAATCAAGCCATTTTGGTCTGTGTTCTATGATACTTCAGAAAGTCACACAGACTCGTGAAATTATTTTTTTATTGCGTATTCTTGATTTGACCATCAGAGAGGTTTCGTCAAGCAGTAATCCGACACGTTTCAACACGATTTCGTTTGTGTCTTTTTTAGTTAAATCTCTGTTTTTGACAACTTACTCCTATATATCCTATAGGGCCTGATTCCATCAATAGTTCACGAGTGCGTGTGAATGTAGACATATATACATATAATACATACAAGTATATATGGATTTACCAGTCCGCAACAAAAAACAGTGGATTATTTTATCATGTAGTTTAATAGCTGTTTTGACTATAATTTAGTATTTAACTCGGATATTTAATAAGCTATTAATTAATAGTATGCATGGCAACTAGTAGATTATTTATCGGTTTGAAAATGTAACCAAATTTAATATTACTATTTTGTATTTTTATATCCATTCTTTGTACTTATCAACGTATTAAGAAGTTTTATTTAATTCTACATATTATACATCATATAAAATAATGTATGAACATATAAAATATTTTTTTTGAATGAAAATATTTTTAATCTCGTAATATCTCATTTTATTTTGTAAATCATTATATAGAGAATACTGACCGTTCAAATTTCATTATTTTGATCTTGCGTTTTTGCTTTATTACGATTTTGATGATCTATGTTATCAAATTTCAGTATTAATCATATATCTTCCGATTTCTTGTAATTTTAATCATTTTCTATCAAAAGTGCTCATAAGACACTTCACAAGTAAACGCCACATTGATACCCGCATCATCTTCGCATTGGAAAAAATAATATTCCGTTTTCATAATTTTATTGGATCACATTGAATGTTTCAAAATAACTAAAGGAGTAATTTAAATTTAATATAATAGGGGCATTTTTCTTGACGTATTTGAATAGGAAAGGGAAAATTAGTATAAAATCCACTCTTGAGACTTCATATTGAGAATATTTTTTAAAAAATCAATAATATAATAATATAAATAATATTATTAATTGCGTTTTTGTTTTATATTCAAAATTATAAAATTCAAACTGCCCTCTACCAAAATCGAAATTATTTCGAGCTAAGTTGAACTTCTAATTAACTAATAATCCTCTTCGAACATGTAATATTCTACTTTTGATAGCAAGAAATTAAGAATTAAGCTACTCCTATGGTTCGAGCATTGCCCAGTGTTGTAGACGCATGTCAACTCGAATTGTTCACTCAAGCTCGGTTCTAAACCAAAACAATGTTCCAATTAGAGTTGGCCACGGACCAATCCCGGTTGTGAAACCGACAGTCCAGGTCCAGTTAACCACCGGGTCCTAGTTCGGCTAAGCCCGTATTTTTATTAAATAAAAATATATTATTATTTGTTAATAAACATTTAAAAAATTTAAAAAAAAATTTACATTTATAAAAACTCTATCAAATATTTCATTTTTTTCATAAAAAAAATCTCTCTCCAAAAGTTTCCAATTAATCAAATATTACAATTAAAACTCCTAAAATATGGTATTATCATCATAAATCTCGTGCAGTCGGATCGTTTCCACGCCTTACTCCAAGATTTATTCTGTTTGGTTCCTTATTTCAAGGT
Organism: Primulina huaijiensis; assembly: GCF_012295235.1. Lineage (NCBI taxonomy): Eukaryota > Viridiplantae > Streptophyta > Magnoliopsida > Lamiales > Gesneriaceae > Primulina > Primulina huaijiensis. The sequence goes on along the minus strand of NC_133309.1, from coordinate 1,393,455 downwards.
CCAATCATAAAAAATAATCATAATAACGTCGACACGGCATATTCAACCCGTACCCGTACGACCCGACAAGTCGACGGTTATCAAAGACAAAAACCGTAGTCAAAACCGTTGACTCTTTTTGACCTAATTAACTGGTCGGTTGACCACATGCCAATTTCAGTCTGGTCCGGGTCCAACCCAACCTGTGGTCAGGTCTAGTTTCAACCAAGTGATCGACAAATTGTGGTAAAAAAAGGTACACTAATACGCAAACATTTTACAATAATCACGGTGCTTACCAAATCATGTTAGCAGAACCATATAATTTGTAAGAAACAGCTCAGAAACAAGATTAGCGTCCTACATTACATTACATGCTGCAAACATTATATATACATAACAGAGAATTGCTGAGCACAAGTCCGAGAAAAGGTTGGCAGAGAAACCTGAGAGAGCACTAAAATTCAGCTCTGTTCTTTATAAGGGGTCCATATTAGTTTACAGACGTCAACGTCAAGACCGCCACGTCCTGCAGCTTTGAGGTGCCGGTCCAAGACCTTAGGATCCGCACATATAACATGTTGTCCCTTCCGGTATTGGATTAACTCTAAGTTCTGAAGAGTAGACAATATGTCTTCGGCCTTGATAGCCGTCATATCACTGAGCTCCTGGAGAAGGCAATTAACAAGGAATAAAATTGAACGGTACTGCAGTAAAAAAGAGAAATAAGGCCAACGCAAGTCAGCCAACTTTCACCCGGTAGCATTTGGCATCTAACACTCAAAAAACTTCAATGATAGCTAATATAAAATATCTTAATGATATTTCCTGATTCTTTCCTTATTCGCTATTTTTTTTATTTTATTTCCTTTTTCCCCTTTTAATGCTTCACGTTTTCTACTGTTATAAATATACAGAGTCAGAGGTTCGGGTTTAATTAAACATAAAAATTGCTCGACTGTCATCCAGTTCATGCAGTGCACAAACTACTAACTAGGTGATAGCATAAGCAAAACTCGCACATCGATAATATCTGACGGTAGAAACTTTCAAGTACGTTTTAGACTCTCATTTCAAACTCTACCAAGTAGACTGAAATAAAAAAACTACTTAAAAAACTCTTCCACCGCAAATAATCAGTGCCATGTAGATGGAGTTGATACAAACCTTAATGGAGATATTTCCTTTGTGTTTTTTCAGTATGTCTAGGAGAACACGTGTCCAGTACCCTCGGTAACTCAATAGTCCCAGGTCTGAGAGAGGTCTTTCTGGTGTTCCGACTTTATTTTCCTTCTTTGAAAGTTCATATGCTACAAAATGGAGAAGAAAAACATAAACACCTTCGGTGAATAAATTAGCTAACAGATATGTTACGAGCCAATCTACCATAGCAAAACCAGCTACCCCCTCCACACCACTCAGAGAGAGACAACTTCTAAAGCAGCCCAAATTACAAAGTCAAACTTTCATCCATAGCATCAACAATAGAAATTTATGGTATGTCCCTTAACAAAGTGAGGTAAATGCTGAGCTTACAAAATGCAATGAGAAATTTTCCATAGCCTTTTCTCTGATAAGGAGGAAGAGTAAGAATGCAGGCCAAGTTGTAGGATTCCTCAGAATGCTTCTCCTTCACATATCAAGAAAGAAAAGTCAGAAACCTACAATTCTGGAATCTTTTCATAAAATGCAAGACCTTCAGCCTATGATGTAGCAACATATCTATATAAATTATTTCACGCTCCTTGTTCTTTGGTGGTAGACAAAGATATTGCAAAATCATGCCCAGGGAGTAATATGATCAAGCTTAATAGAGTCAAATTTAAATCATATTTTTATTCATCGATGTAAAAATGGCATGCAAACTGATCAAGACAAGGGAATACTAAACAAGTTATGATAATCAAGTAGTTGATAAGCCAATTTATGGTAGATAACACTTGACAAGAAGATGACATGATTTAACACTCAGCATCCAAAAAGTGAACTATATATTTGAAACTTCATTTCCAAAAAAACAATATTCATAATTTGATCAAAACTAATAAAAGGCAAGGACAATCAGGTCAACTCCTCAAGATACAAATACCTTGGAGAAGTAGCCGACCATGTGGCATCCTCGATCATCACATTCACACAGCACATAGAACAGAAACAGATCCACATCATAGTACAGGGTCTTGTGATCCAGAAATAATTTAGCAAGATAGCAAAGATTCTGCCCATAAACCTTGTTCTTTTTTCCATCAACCTGTTTCAGCATATTTCCAATTTAGACAGAAATGTATTATCTGACAACTGCTATGAATCAGATTATAGATTGTTGATAGTCAATGGCAATTAGAAAATTAACACATAAAGCAAGATAATGTGACCCAATAAAGCATCTGAGTGCAAACAAAAAAGAGATTTCACGTAAAAACTAAGGTACACCTCAAATTCCGTTGAGAGATAGGTGCAAAACAATTTGGGGGAATCAAAATCCAAAAATATAAAATCTGGCAGTTAGCAAACCAAAAAAATTACTCCCTCAGTTCCCACAAGATTGTGATCAGCCTGAAAACCTGTGGAAAAATATTTCCACAAACATCAAAATTCATCATTTTATTGTCACTCGGAGTAGAAGGGTGAACAGAAAGGGGACACAAACAACCACCCAATGCTTGCCCATCCTAGTTTTGGTAAGAGAGCTAAGCTTCATCTGCCTGAGATAGTAACTATTGCAAACATAAAAAAAAAGGTGGAGTCTGTTTGGGTAACTTAATCATATATACTACAAAACATTTGTGAAAGATAAATTAAGAGATCATGCGAATGAAAACTTCATCGTTAGTGCAAGAAAATTGGGTAAGCCAGGACCGAATAAAGCATCTGAGTGCAACTGCAAACAAAAAGAGAATTCATGTAAAAACTAAGGTACACCTAAAATTCCATTAAAAGATAGGGCAAAACAACTTGGGGGAATCAAAACCCAAAAATGTAAAATCTGGCAATTAGCAAACCAAAAAAAAATATAGTCCCTCAGTTCCCCCAAGATTGTTATCAGCCTGAAAACCTGTGGAAAAATATTTCCACAAATATCAAAATCCATCACTTTATTGTCATTTGGAGGATAAGGGTGAACAGAAATGGGACACAAACAACCACCCAATGCTTGCCCATCCTAGTTTTGGTAAGAGAGCTACGAGATGGAAATTTCATATCCAAGGGATGGGGTATTTCTTTTGGTTTCAGCATTTTCGTTCATTTGCAGAAATATTTGAGAATGATGGGAACAACTTTTCAATGATATATCAGAAGACTTGCATAGTGATGTTTATTTGGTATGAGAGCGTAAGCCAAAGCTTCATCTGCCTGAGATAGTAACTATTTCAAACATAAAAAAAATGTGGAGGCTATTTGGGTAACTTGATCATATATACTCCAGAACATTTGTGAAAGACAAATTAAGAGATCATGCGAATGAAAGCTTCATAGTCAGTGCAAGAAAATTGGGTAAGTTATTAATCTGGAGAAAGAGATAATGTTACCAATGAAATGATTATAAATTTCCAAAATAAAAGGTGAAGAATGCATTATCTTACCTCAAACATAGACAAAGTAGTATCTCGATATATCTCATCACCTGGGGGATGCTTGAGGTCACATTTCCTCTACAAGTAAAAGGGCAAATAAGGTAAACAATGGGAATAACAGTTGAAGTTCAATTGAAACGAGTATATGATAGTAATGCGCATGAAATTATGGATAAAACAGTACTTAGAAAAAGTTCACAGCTTGAAAACTCAACAAACTTCACTGGCATCGATGCCATAAGTAACATTGTAATGGCATAGAAAAGTATAAATAGCCAAAGAATTTTTTATCACCAAAATGCTATTAAAATCAAACTCAAAGCATGTCAATGCTCACCATATGCCTTTGAAGTTGTTCTTTGCGCTTCATGAAATTTAGGCAAAACTCGCAAAAGTACAACTTGTTACAGTCATTGTATTCTGGTGGAAAAGGGGAGAAGTACCAAGTCTCAATCTCATATCTCCCAAGTTCAATCGTCGCAATATTTTTTACTTTAGTGAATTCTTCATGTTCACGCAAGCTAGCAGCATCAAGCTCCTCATGGCCCTGCAATTTTTTTCAAACACCACCTTGAGATCATCCTTACAGCTCCATTTGAATGTATTCTAGACTAGATATTACGTGGCACACTTTTAAAGGGTGTGACTCCATATATAAAGCCTAAGACTAATACAAATGTAATGTTGGACCGTTCACACTTCATCAAAATATAGTGATTTTCTAAATTCAGGCTACAAGGCATGCCTACTCATGTTAGAAGTTAAAACCAAATGGCTTAGCCTGTAAAACAACAAAAGAGGTATAAATGCATCAAATTTTGATCATGGTGATGCTGATGGAGCATAATATAATGTGTGTCCCATCCACAAGTACAAAAGAAAATGCAACATCCTTGTTCGCATCCAAAACAAAAGTTAAAAGCCTCATGCATGAATGTCAACATATAATGATGTCCACAACAAATTATATATGAATTAATTGCTTCAGAATCATATAAACGAGGAGCACCTCCACATGGGTCTCGTCAATCTTGCGTTTTTGATGGCGAGTCATTTTCAAGCTTGTCACCTGAAATTGTCAGATGTGAGGATATACCTAATAACAAGAAATGGAAAAATATCTATAACATTATATAGGGTAAAATCAATTGAACTCAACTGAGAGAACACGTGTTTCGATAACCAGAAAGAAGTGGCAGAACCACATAGTCCTCAGAGAAGACAATGCAGAAAACCAAAGACAGTACCTTGTCCTCAACCTTTTCATCCACGTCAGTTTCCACAGAATCAAGATCAAGGTGTTCACGCTTCACCCACTCGTCAAGTCTGCGGTTAACTGTCAGCCCATGGAAAATTCAATAAGTCATGTGATATAACAAACGAATCATGAACAAACAATATCAAAGAAACAACATTGCACTCAGGTAAAAAGCTAGCACTTTGACTCTTTCTATTGAGGATTTTTTGACGCATTTTCCTACTAGCATAAATGGTTATATTCCTATCATATTTTGACATGTAGTATGACATAGTGGAAAATAACGAAATAAACATTAAATTAGGAAAGATCACTTGTTAGTTGTTATCATGAAATCATTGTTTTGAAGCACTTTTTCTTTAAAAACAAAAGAAAAAAATGAATTCGATAAAAGAATAAAGAGTCACTAATTCAATAGGAATAAGACATTCCAACAAGTTGGTTTTCCATCAAGCATTGGGATGCTCATTTTTACTTGAGCCCAAAGGTGCCTGCCCTACATTTAACCCCAAATTTAAACCCTATTTTCACAAAAATTAGAAGAAATAGGAAATAGTATGAATTAAACAAACTACTTCTCACATTCGGTGTAGTGGACGTAGTACTCATAATCGTTGGGATCGCCAACAGGAAGCTTGCGACGCTCGATGACCTTCACGGGATGGTACTTTCCGTCACGCCAACGGCAATTGACACGAGTGCCCACCTCCAAGGGCATTGTCGTCATTTTCCTCTTCCGATACGAGTCGGTCCCGGGCTGAGACCCGCTGTAATCTGCCGCGGCGTGTGGCTGACGAACTGATGCTCCTTCTACGACATCAGGCCCTTTCTCGGAGGAAGCGGCGCTGCCGTTACCCGCGGCAGAGGCCCCGCCGTTCACCGGTGCGTTTAAGGTCACCGAAACCATTGCACACGAAATAAATTTAATTTTGATTGGAGGAAGTGGACCGGTTATGTTTTTAGATTAGATATTTTATTTATTTATATTTATATTAGTAAAAGATGCAAACCTGTTGAATGTGTTATTATTATTTTTAATTTGATCAAATAAGACTAAACAATTAGCAAAAAAAATTTTCGATTTAGAAAGAAAGTTTTGTTTAGATTTTTTTTCTATGTAAAAAATTGGGTGATTTGAGGAGATTTTCAGTAGGTTAAGAAGGTAATTATGAAATTAAATATTTTGATGTCCTCTAAAGTAGTTACTATAAGGGTCTCAAACTTAATGATATAATAATATAATATAGATTTATATTATTTTTAATTTTTCCCTTGGGATTATCAAATTTACCAAAAAGTCCCTTAGATCTTAATATATTTAAATAAAAAACTCCACACCTATTAAATAGCACATTATGGTAGGGATGACAATTTCCTCTGAACCTGTTGGAAGATCCGATACCCGACACGAATAGAAGAGGGTATGGAGGGATTTTTAGACTCGATTAAATAATTGGGTAATCGGGTATGGGGATTTTCGGGTTTGGGTATGGAGGCGGGTTTGATATAATCCGACCCACACCCGACCCGAATACCCGTTTAAATTAATATATATAAATATATATATATATATATATATATGTATGTATATATATATATATAGTAATTATATTTATTTATATTAAAGATTCATCAGTCAATCCACCGATTTTCGGAGTTTTCAATACATATAATCATAAATTTGAAAATTAAAGAAAACAATGCTTTGTATATTAAAAGAGAAGAAAATATATAAAACTTCATTATATATATATACACACACACACACACTTAATATAAAGCGTGAATAATTTTTCTTATTATTCATTTAAATAATTTTTTAAATATTCATAACTTCATTGAAACAATTTAAATTTGAAAAAATTCAATTGTATATGATAATTGGGTATTTGGGTAGGATATGAGTATCCGATAATCCGATGGGTATAGGGATGAGGATGAAATTCAATACCCGATGGGTATGAGTATGGGTATGGGGATAAATTTAATAAATGAGTATGAGCATGGATGTATGAAATCCGACCCATACCCTACCCATTGTCATCCCTATATTATGGGTAATCTATTTTATATGTTTTATTTATTTATTTATTTATTATTATTAGGATATTAAATTTATAATAAATTATGTTTTGTTAGGGTTTTTTTTGTGTTTATGAAATAATTTTAAAGAATTTTTTCATAGTATTATTGAATTATTTTATGGAGTGTGAAATTTTGTTGTACATGATTTTTTAAAACTTGTCGTATAGCATGTTAGACACAGATATGTGTGGATTGACAGAGAATATGAAGGGAGAGAGAGTTATTTTATGCATACATGTCAAATGTGATGAGTAGGGATATCAACGGGACGAGTTCAGTGCGGATTTGTCCAAATTCGAGACTGTACTACCAAGAAAAATTAAAAAAAAAAACCCGAACCCGACCGGTCCAATCCCAATGGGAGGGTTTTTTTAAAAAAATAATATAATTTTAAAAAGTGTATATTAAAATATTGCAAATTTAAAAAATTTGTAAAAATATTGCATTCCGTATAAATAAAAATATTTAAATTATTTTCATTAGTATTACTAATGTAATTCTTTAATAAAAACTTATGTTAAGGATGAATGAAATAAAGCCATTATTTTCAAATTTTTGAAGGGGACCATGAAAATCTATAATTTGTTTAATTCCCAAACAATTACATGGTAAATTACTGTCATTAGCATTACTAATGTAATCTTGTTTCTATTAAGAGTGGGTCTCATGTGAGACCGTCTCACGGATCTTAATCTGTGAGACGGGTCAATCCTACTCATATTCACAATAAAAAATAATACTCTTAGCATAAAAAATAATACTTTTTCATGTATGACCCAAATAAGAGATTCGTCTCACAAATACGACCCGTGAGACTGTCTCACACAAATTTTTGCCTTCTATTAATTATTCGAAAAATTTGTCGTGGTTCCTAGTACTTATTAGAGAAACAAAGATGCTCATATAATAAATGTTAGAGAAACTTATATTCGAGTAATATGCAATATGGAAATATATTTTACAAAACAAAGATTAAATAAAATGATTCTTGTTTGATTTTTTTAGTACAAAATACGTTGTTATTATTACTTTAAGCTGATTTTCATAATATTAATTGTGTCACTTATAAAATTCATTCAATCAAATTTAGTTCAATAAATCAACGAACAATAATAAATTAAATTTAAAAAATCAATAATGTTATCTCTTAAAAATTTCCTCGTATGAAATAAATGATCAAATCAACGAACAATATAATAACCTATCAATGTTAAACATTTTTATAAAAATTACATTATAAAACAACATTAATTCAATAAAAATAAAATAAATTAATACCTGACAATTTTGGATAACAAAAAACTTATGAACACAACGTCCGACCGAGAAGAAATTTAACTAACAAAAATTGTCGTCGACAAAAACGAAACGAAAAAAAAAACTAATGAATCAGAAGAAATGCGGAAGACTTGCGCTAAAAATATCCGAAGACTCAGTGTTCGAATGGTAAGTGATCGGTGTAATTTAAAAAAAGAGAAGGAGTCACGGATTCTTAGAATCCGCGACAGACCGTCGCAGATTCTAAGAATCCATGACCCTTGTATTTTTTTTTAAAAAAAAATTGAATATGGAGTTTTATACTCCAGATTGTTATATTTTTACAATAACTTCACATTTGCAATATTTTAATATATATTTTTTAAAATTATATTATTTAAAAAAAAACCCCAATTGGACTTGTTGACCCCACAATACATTTAAATAAAAAAAATTTAAATATATTATTATTATTAGTTTAATAATATATAAAAATATACATACATTCATATATATTAATGAAAATATATACATACATAATATGTATATGTTTATACATAATATGAAAAAACTTATAGCAAACTCGCAATTGGACTCGTTGATTTGGATCCGCCTTGTCTCAAATCCGTGTGACCGTGTTTTAACCAGCACCAAATGAAAAAGGTTTAACACGGGCCAAGTTTTAACTCGATCCATTGCTTGCTAGCCAGTTGAATAAGAATTGTCGAAAGTGAATATTCAAAATGAATACGAATATATCGAAAAAGTAATTCAAACCAGTTGATATTGGCATTTCTAACAGAAAGAGAGAAAATAACTCAAATCTTCATTCTCATTGCCTATAGCAGCCCTCATACTCTCTAAAAGTGAAAAGTAAGTCGTGCTGTCTTATTCTGATTTCGGCAGTAAACTAAATAGAAGGCACGGATTAAAATTAGCCATGGTTGGATCTTTTTTTAATAATACATCAATTGCCCACATTCCAGCTAAAATCTAGCCAAGCCCTTGCCCTTCTAGGATCAGATGAGAAGTCCTTTCGAATCCCAAGAACAAAGGCAGATTGTTACTATGAAAAGCATCTTTATCCGTTCCTTCTGACTTCAAACATCTTCGCGGGTGACATCTAACTGTATCCAACATGACCCCGATCCGTCCTTTTATTCAAAAGCCAAGGATCACGTCAACCGGTCTTTCTTTACCCATTGAAGTGAAGTTCTATTTTTATTAATGTAAAGTAAGTCTGTCCACACCTGGGCAGACCCGAAAATTCTAAGTATGATTTTGAGTTACTTAGGGCAAGATATAGAGGTGTGCAAAATGTCGGTTAAACCGAATTAACCGACCGAACCGAATTAATTAAAAAACTCGGTTCGGTTTTGGGATTTTAAAAAATCGGTTAATTCGGTTAATTCGGTTCGGTTTCGGTTGTAATTTTAAAAATTCGGTTAAACCGAAAAAACCGATTTATAATTTATATGAATTTAAATTGTAAATGGGTAATTAGAAATTAATGGTAAAGAGGCCCAACTTTTAATATATGGGCCAAACTTGTCAACCCATTATAAGTTTCATTTGACCTAATTGAGAAGGCATCACTTAAATTTCACGCAGACCGGCATACGGGCTTCGAAGGTGACGGTCTGACGGATGAGTGCGGGAGGGTGCTGAGCGGGCTGTTCAACAACGAAAACAAGCCGTCCAGAGGTGACAATGTTGGTTTTATTTATTAGTACAAGTGTTCTTGCATCACTTCTTTTGTGGACTTTCAATTTCTTGAAGATGAGTGTATGAATTGCTGTTCCAGAAGTTTTGAGAAGCTGTGAAAATAGTAGTTTTTTTTCTATCCTCGTATTGAATTCTCAATCTATGATGTGATTTTCCATTGATATATTATTGTCCCGTGGAGCATAAACCAACCCTCGTACTTAATAGTGAATCTTTCTCTTTAAAAAAATTATATATATTCCCTCGTTCCATACCCATTTTATGGTGCTTTCCACCGTTTTACTCCGTTCCCCTACAATATTTATCCATTCCATCATTTTTTCTTACCTCAGTTTTCCTGTTCCGTTCCATTTTATTGTGATCAAAGACAGATTTGAGAGTTATCTCGAAATGTGTAGCTTGACTTTCGTAAGATTTTTATATTATGTGTAATATAAAATATACATATAATTTAATAAAAGATGGGTAACACATCTTTGGATCAGCTGAGCTATCGGAAATTGGGTAACAAATCAACATATAATATTCAACGTATCACGCACACACACACACACACACACACACACATATATATATATATATATATATATAACGATTAGTGGGTGTATGAAGTTGGGTGGTCGTTTAAATTGTAATGAGGTTCAGTGTACAGATTTTAGAAAGAAATATGGCATTTAGGGATTGGAACATTGTTTATAGATATACTTGAATGGAAACATGTATGAGGGATTAATAACTTTTGAGTGTTGTTCTCTACTTTGTTGAAGTTATTTTTCTTCCTTTCTTAGTCTCATTCCCACTCTTAGATTCATTTGCAGCTTGTGCATGGTATCATGATACATCATTTTAAATAATGTGTTGCATAAAGTTTGATTCGGTAACCATAAAGTCTTTGAGGCATCACAAAAAAAATTCAAGTTTGATTTGTTATGTGTTATTTTGATGAAAAATTTTATGATTTAATTGTAGATGTCAAGGCAAGAAGATATATCAATTATGAATATTGATGATAGTTGTTCTATTCCACAACCTTCAATTGGAATAGAAACATGTGTGAATTCTAAAGTGAAGGCAACCAAACGAAAAGCAATGAAACCAAGAAGTGAGGTATGGGAGCATTTCACAAAATTTTCCACTTCTGAAAATGAAATTAAAGCTAAATGCAAGTATTGTGAGAAGGAATGTTATTGTGATCCGTATAAAAATGTAACAGCGAGTTTGAGGGCACATATGAATTCTTGTAGAAAAAACCCACATGTTATTGAGACTAATCAAGCACAGTTAAGTCTACAACAAGGTGCAAAAGACAGTGAGGCATGTTTAACTACTTGGAAATTTGATCAAGAAGTATGTAGGAAAGCTTTGGCTAGAATGATTGTGGTTGATGAACTCCCTTTCAAATTTGTAGAAGGGGATGGATTTAAAAAGTTTATGGCTATAACATGTCCAAAGTTTCGAATCTCTTCAAGATGGACAGTTGCACGTGATATTGTTGATTTATATGAAGGTGAGAGAGAAAGGTTAAAAAGTTTCTTAAAAAATTCATCACAAAGAGTTTGTTTGACAACAGATAAATGGACATCGATTCAAAAGATCAATTATATGTGTCTGACAGCTCACTTTATTGATAAAAATTGGACTTTACAAAAAAAGATTATCAATTTTTGTCCAGTTACAAGTCATAAAGGTGAGTCCATTAGTTTAGCAATTGAGACATGCTTAAGGGATTGGGGAATTGAAAAAATTTTGACGATTACTGTTGACAATGCAAGTTCAAATGATGTCGCAATCAGTAATTTGAAAAGAAAGATGGCGAATTGGGATTCTACTATCTTAAAGGGAGAGTGCATTCATATGAGGTGTGTAGCTCATATAATCAATTTGATTGTTGTTGATGGCTTGAAAGATATGAGTGAGTCGGTGACAAGGGTCAGAGATGCAGTGGAATATGTTAAACAATCTCCTTCTAGATTAAATAAGTTTAAAGAATGTGTGAAGATTGAAAAAATTGAAAGCATGAATTCTTTATGTCTTGACGTATCAACAAGATGGAACTCAACTTTCTTAATGTTGAATGTAGCTCAAAAATTTGAAAGAGCTTTCGAAAGATTTGATGAACAAGATCCATGTTATAAATTGGATCTTCAACTCACAAAATGGATTGATGTTGTGAATGATGGTGGAGAGGTGGTATTCGGTGCAGATGGAAAACTTAAAAAAGAAATTAGAACTTTCGATGGGAGGCCTACTAGTGCCGATTGGGAAAATGTTAGGACTTTTGCTGCTTTATTGCAAGTATTTTATGAACTAACTTTGAAAGTTTCAAGTTCATTGTATGTCATATCCAATACTTTTGCACATGAGATTAGTTTCATTCACAAAATATTGAAAGAGTGGAAAGAAAGTGACGATTTTGGTGTATATTCTATGGGAGTTAAAATGAAAAAAAAAAATTTGACAAGTACTGGGGAGATTCCGAGAAAATGAATAATTTACTCTATGTTGCGGTGGTGCTCGATCCAAGACACAAATTGGATTTTGTTGAATTCATGTTGTTAGAATTGTATGGAGATGAAATGGGTGCAAGAGTAGGAAAGACAGAAAAAGAAACTTTGCTTTCTTTGTATAAAAATTACAAGGAGAAGATGGAGCCTCAAGGAAGCAAATCAAAAGTGTTATCTATTCAACAAGTAAATGACGTTGAGCAAAAAAGTGCAAGTCAAACAGATTTAAAAAGACAATCAATTCTTGAGAAGTACAAAAAGCAAAAGGCACAGAATTTTGGTGATGGTAATATTTCAGAATTGGATAGATATCTAAATGAGATGGTTGAGGAGTATTATGAATATTTTGATATGTTGGGATGGTGGAAGCAAAATTGTCATAGATTTCCCATACTTTCTGAAGTTGCTCGTGATGTGTTGGCTATTCAAATATCAATTGTTGCTTCAGAATCTGCTTTTAGTACTGGTGGCCGAGTACTTGATTGTTTTAGGAGTTCATTGACTCCTAAGATAGTGGAAAGCCTTGTTTGCACACAAGATTGGCTCCGTTCATGCCCAATACCAATCAATGTTGAAGAGATTTTGGAGGATATGGAAAACCTAGAAGATCGTATGTTTTTCTTATAAAAATGTTATATTTATAATTTTTTTATTGCTATAAACTTCTAATTTATTTTACTTGTATGTCTTACTTTCTTTTTCAGAGATAGCAAAACTTGGGTTGGACTCATCTTCCTCAACAATACATGTGGATAAATTATAAATGAAATACGTAAGTGAGAATGATAAATGAAACATTTTGTCATGTATTTTATTATGCTCTCTGTTTCATCTTCTTAATTCTTACTTCTTGAACATTATTCTATGTCCATCCATGGTTGATGCTAACACATATTTCTACGATAAACAAAGATTATCGCATCTTATCTTATGTTCTTTTTCGTGTGTTTGGGACTTTTGATTTATTGAGGTGCTGGGCTTTTGAAACTGCATAATGACATTCAAAGTTGTGGATACGAGGACGTGAAGATTATGTGGGAAATGCTGAGAAGAACAGAATATAAGTAATGTCGCCCCACGACAAGCACAAAAGTAGATGGTTTTGGAGGAATATTTCATGGTCTAGCACCCATTCAAACCATGAAGGAGCCGCAGTTTCCTTTTCTTAAAATCAAACTTGATGACGAAAAGCTCTCCAACTATTGCATAATAATATTATAATGAGAGACTTGATTTCCTTCGAGATAGTCATGCACTCATGATTACATTTTGGTGATTGTAATATCTTCAAGTTTGTATCGTTTATGTTTGATCGTAATATTTTCAAGTTTGATTGTAATATCTTCGAGTTTGTATCATTCAAGATAGTCATGCACTCATGTTTTTTTTTTTGTTATAATTCACATTTTTTTTAAAAAAAATCGGTTCGGTTAATTCGATTTCTATGATTAATTCGGTCGATTCGGTTATTCTGAAATAAAATCGGTTAAATCGGTTATAGGTCTATTTGGTTCGGTTGGTAATCGAATAGACCGATTGCACACTGCTAGCAAGATAAGATCCAGACGGGCTTGTCCAATACCGATGATCAGTGTCTAGAATGCATTTTAGATCAATAGAACAAGAAGAGGAGTCGGCCAAAAAGAAAGATCACCAAAAGGACCTTAAAGCCATTCTTCATATACCTCAGCTCCGAGAATAGAAGAACTAGGGATAGGACCTATTAATAAAATTCCAATAAGAAGCGGCTTGTAGAAGCTCATCCATGAACAGATAGCCTATATAAAGTTGAGGATGTGGAAGGATAGGATGAGGCTAATAAATGTCTAAACGTGGATAATATGGCTAGTCCAATAGTCGCCATACATGGAGTAATAAATAATGTTTTTGTAATAAAAAATAATATTTTTCATTGGTTGGGTAAGAAATATGTATCACAAAATTGACTTGTAAAATAATCTAGTACGAGTTTTTGTTTTTACTGATGTATATTAAAAAAATTTAGATAAATGAAAAATTATACCAATATCATTATATTTTTAAAAAACTATTTCATATAAAATGAAAATTTATTATATAGGCACATATCACATACCAAATATAGCTATTTTTTAGATTACAATTCTTAATAAAAAAATATATAAAATTTTAGATTACAATTAGTAATAAAAAAAATATATGTCAAAATGATAATTAATCCATATTATTAAAATTGAGGACATGATAGTAACCACCTAGGAAAGACAACAAATTTTTTTTCCAACTTTACCCTTATATGATACTGATATTACATTTTTGTTTTTTGTTTTTTTAAATTTCAAAACACATTTTTATTTTTATTTTTTTATTTAAACAATTTAAATATCAATTTAGTCTATCTATAATCCAACGATAATGATAAAAAAACTGTACACATATACATCGCGTGTGCAGAGTAACTAATAATAATAAAATATTATCTGTATTTTAGCTTAATTGTACTCTTTTGTTGTTGGGCTTAGGCTTGGACTGGATTTTGTCACTTATAAACTCATAATTTTCAATCTTCCATCCCCCAAACCTCACCCGACCGAGGAGAAACCGCCGCCCATCTAGCCGACTGTTGCTCTAGATTCTCCGTTTGCGGTGAGTTCTATCTTCCAGTTTGTGGTGTCGTTATTCATAGGATGTTATGATTTAGGATTATAATTGAAAGAGGATGGTTATAAGTGAATTTTAGGGCGTTTAAGAAAGCAAAGAACGAAGATTTAATCGCAATTTGTTTTAATGTTATTGTTACTGCCAATATTTTTTGGGTATCAGTTATTGCTATGTTAACGAGGCAATTTTTTTTAATACTTTATTATAATTCGTATTATTTGTTTTTTTATGGGGAAATTTGAATTGTGAGCAGCGGCAAAGATGGTTTTAACCGAAGAGGAAATCACACGACTTTATAGAACCCGGAAGACCGTGATGCAAATGCTGAGAGACAGGGGTTACGTGGTGGGTGATTTTGAGATTGAAATGTCGAAGGCCCAGTTCATCCAGAAGTATGGAGAGAACATGAAGAGGGATGACCTCTTTATTGTTAAAGGCATGCGTGACAATAGCTCCGATCAGGTTCGTGGTCTCGTGAATTCCTTAAGTTTCACTATTTTGTGATTATTGTGAAATTTATTGAGAACACCATACCAAGACTTTAGCCTTTTGAGATATCACGTAAAGAATGGTAGAAATTTTTAATCTTCATGGTTTTTTGGACGGGTGGAGAGAGTGTTCTGGTTTGAAGACGGCACCATACCAAGACTTTAGCTTCTTGAGCTGCATGGTTTTCTCATATTTCAGCTTACCTGGGAGAAAGTTCCCCATGGTTGTTACTCGTCTTTAATAATAGCCTGTGCCCCCTGTTCATCTTGCCCCTAGTTGTGTTTTTGCCCTAGTTCTATGTTGGCCAAAAGCCATAACTAAGTTATTGTGATTGCAATTGGTGTGTTTGACAGTGTTCTGTTGAGTATACTGTTATGTGTACGAGTTTGCGATCTCTAACCAATGGGCAATGGTTGATCATGCAGATCAATGCTCGTGTGTTTGGAAGTTTTTCTTCCTTGTCGACCTATTTTTGCTAATGTGGTTTGGGCCTCATTTGAGAGATTCTCGTGGTATCGTGTTAGAAGAGAAATTTAGGAAATCAAACTTGAATTTTTTATCGCTTCTCATTGGAATATATATACACAAGAATGAGTCGTGGAATTTTCCAAAATACAACTTTCGAATTCTAAGAATTATCGTGAAAGGGATAGTTCTCTTTACTCTAACTGCTAACAAAGGTTAAAGTGATAAAAATTTATTCAAATCCGAAATAACTGAAGGAAAAAATGATAAAATTCATCTGCTGGATTCTTCTTGAATCTTCTATTAGTATGTCGATGATGTACAATATCTCCTGAAGTTGTGGGCCTTTTGCTTGTGCTTGATTGGCTGGATCGGTGGCAACACTTGCATGGTTCAGAATTTTGCCTTATGCAACCAATTCACAGTTTGCCTTCTCATTGCCAGATATATGTGTTCTTTCCAGAGGAACCGAAAGTTGGAGGTAAGACAATGAAGACTTATACCGACCGCATGAAAGCAGAAGGTGTTCATCGGGCAATCTTAGTAGTCCAACAAAATTTAACTCCATTTGCTCGTACCTGCATAAGTGAAATATCTTCGAAATTTAACCTAGAAACTTTTCAGGTGATTGCTGTCTTTCATTGTCATAATTCATAATATTTATTTGAATAATAGGATGATCATTTTGTTCAATGGATATTTTTTTGAATTCTTAGTTCTCATGCAGTTTCATGTGAACTGTTGAGTAATAAGTATATTAGCTGTGTCATCTACGTTTGGCATTTATGCTGCTTAGTTGTACATTTATATGACTGAAGTTCGACCCGCATGCGGTTATGTATGATTAATGTGGAATTTAGGGATACTTATGACTAATGACTGTCATAGTACAGGAGGCAGAGTTGATGGTCAACATTAAAGAGCATGTCCTTGTTCCTGAGCATCAGCTTCTCACTCCTGAAGAAAAGAAGACTTTACTCGAAAGATATACTGTGAAAGAAACACAGGTTAGTTAATGATAACCGATGCAACATCACAGGACACAAGTATATCGTTTTTATGACAATAAATTGAACTCTTAAGAAACCTTTTCTGCGACTCCCACTTGCATAATTTGACTATAAAGCAGCTTGGATACTGTGTATCTTGCTTCTTGAATAGTTAGTTTAATTTTGTTCAGCTACAATTTTCGGTTTTTCATTCAACCTCAAACTATGCAGCTTACATTTAGCATGAAAGATTGTCGGTCCATTGTCATTACGAACTTTATGATTTTCGGCGGTGCTCATTATTATAACCAGTTACATTCCAATAATTCTTCTTCACGGGCCGGCACTATCTGTGGACCTTTTTTCTGTTTGTAACTTATTGAAATTTATGTTGGTCCCACGTGCGGAATTTTGAGATAATAAAACCCGAAAATAAAGAATAAACTGGACACCGAGATTTACGTGGAAAACCCCTAAAAATTATTAGGGTAAAAACCACGGGCAAGATGAAAAGAATTTCCACTATAATATTTTGTGGTGTACAACTCACTCACTGTGTTTCCAAAGAGAACACACTCTCTTAATACAGGAGAACAAAACACCTCACAAATATTATAGAATGCTATAAGATGAGAGAAAACTCGAAGAAGGGATAATTTCAAAATGAAGGGGGGAGCTCTATTTATAGAGCCCCTTGACCGTGTGAAGACGCGTATAAAACGCGTCTTCCATCTTTCCACGAAAATTCTGTCAGTGGAAATTTCCTTCTGCATACATTTAATACACGTTTTTTTATTTTCTTTGACTGGTCCCACCTATTAAATTCTTTGTCGACATTTCTCCCACTTGGAGATTTGATTGAGAATCAAACACATCTCCACACATCCTTTCAATCTTGCCATTCCCTGCTGCTTACGTTTCTGCTAGGCCACTGGAGGATCTACACCACTCAAACTTATCAGTGTTTACTGGCTTGGTCAAAAAATCAGCTATGTTATCCTTCGTATGGATTTTCTGCATATCCATGCTTCTTTTTTCTACTACTTCCCGCACAAAGTGAAATTGTACTCCAATGTGTTTTGTACTGGAATGAAAGGCTGGATTCCTTGCGATGTGCAAGGCACTCTGACTGTCACAAAACAAAGAAACATTTTCTTGTTTGTGCCCGATCTCCTCCAATAACCTTTTAATCCATATTGCCTCCTTGCAAGCTTGAGTAGGTGTCATATATTCTGCCTCCGTTGTAGATAACGCCACAACTGTCTGCAGTTTTGAAACCCAGCTTACTGCTCCTCCTGCAAGTGTAAACACATAACCAGTAGTAGAATTCCTCTTATCAAGATCACCTGCATAATCTGAATCGACATAGCCCCTGAGTGTAAAATCCGATCATCCATAACATAATGCAGCATTCGAGGTACCCTTAATGTATCTAAGGATCCTCTTAACAGTGCTCCAATGCTCTCGTCCAGGATTCGCCATATACCGACTAACTGCTCCCACTGCTTGAGCAGTGTCCGGTCTTGTACAGATCATGGCGAACATCAAACTCCCCACTGCTGATGCATATGGTACTCGAGACCTCTCAATCCTCTCTGCTTCACTGCTAGGACACATCTCGGAGGATAACTTGAAGTTAACAGGAAGAGGGGTCGAAATTGGCTTACTATCTTGCATGTTGAAGCGTTGCAAGACTTTCTTCAAATACTTTTTCTGAGAAAGCCAAATCTTTCTGTTACTTCTGTCTCGGTGAACTTGCATCCCTAGAATCTTGTTTGCTGGTCCCAAGTCCTTCATATCAAATTCCCTAGCCAACTGTGCCTTCAATCCCTGGACTTGATCTTTGTTGGGGCCTGCTACCAACATGTCGTCCACATACAACAACAAAATGATATAATCATCACCAGACCTCTTGAAATACGTACAAGGGTCTGCACTCAGTCTGTTGTATCCAAGGCTCATGATATAGGAATCAAATCTCTTGTACCAACACCTCGGCGCCTGTTTGAGACCGTACAGAGATTTGTTCAACCTGCAAACCAAGTTCTCTTTGCCTTTTTACGCAAAACCTTCTGGCTGGAGCATATAAATTTCTTCTTCAAGATCTCCATGAAGAAACGCCGTTTTCACATCGAGATGTAGGTCAAACACCGCACACAATGCCAACACTACTCTGACTGTTGTAAGCCGAACCACAGGAGAAAAGATCTCATTGAAGTCAATGCCTTCTTTCTGAGCATACCCTTTTACGACCACTCTAGCACGATACCGCTCCACTTGGTTATTGCCATCACGCTTGATCTTATAGACCCATCTGTTTCCAATGGCTTTCCTCCCTCATGGTAGTGTAACAAGATCCCAAGTCTTATTCTTGTCTAATGCCTCCAATTCTTCTTGCATTGCTATCATCCTCAAGGATACATCCGAGCTTTGAGTAGCCTCGTGGAAACTCGATGGCTCACCATCCTCTGATAATAGAAAATATGCAATGTTACTTTCAGTGACATAATCTGAAAGCCAACCTGGTGGTCTTCTGTCTCGAGTTGACTGCCTCACATTGGAAACTTCAGACTCAACTTGTTCTTGTTCTTCGTGCTCTAGTACTGCTTCACAAGAAACTTGACCTTCATCCGTCTTATTTTCCACCTGAAATATAGTAGTTTCTGAATTCGGTGTGCCTTTGTCTCCCTTTACTTTATCTTCCTCGAAGATAACATCCCTGCTGATGACAAGCTTGTGGACAGTAGGATCCCACAAGCGAAACCCCTTTATTCCATCAGCATAACCCAAGAAGATACATTTTCTGGATTTCGAATCCAACTTTGATCTTTCTTGCTCATTGTACAGAACGTACACAGGACTTCCAAATGTATGCAAATGAGAATAATCTGTCGGCTTCCCAGTCCACATCTCCATCGGAGTCTTCAGATTAATCGCCATTGAAGGAGAACGATTAATAATATAACAAGCGGTTTTGACTGCTTCTGCCCAAAATGACTTGTCTAGACCCACAGTCCTCAACATAGCTCTTGTTCTGTCGAAAAAGGTCCTGTTCATCCGCCCCGCCACTCCATTCTGTTGAGGTGTGTAAGCCGTTGTGAACTGTCTTTTGATGCCTTAATGTTGACAATATGCATCAAACTCGTCACTGGTATATTCTCCTCCATTGTCAGTCCTTAGACACTTGATTTTCTTCTCAGAATCAAGTTCAACCCGCGCTTTGAAATCTTTGAAGATCTGGAAAACATCTGATTTCTTCTTGATTGGATACACCCAACATCTCCTAGAGAAATCATCAATGAACGAGACAAAGTATCTCGCTCCTCCTAGGGATACAACCGGTGCTTGCCAAACATCCGAATGAATCAGCTCCAATATGCTTTTGCTCCTGGCAGTAGAAGTGCCAAACTTTAATATGTGTTGTTTACTGGTAACACAGTGCTCACAAAAGGGTAGTGACACTTTTGTAAGTCCCGGCAGCAGCTTCCGTTCTGTGAGAATTTTCAACCCTCGTTCTGACATATGCCCGAGCTTTCTATGCCATAACACTGTTAATTCTTCTCCTGAACCAATTGATGCTACAACTAATTCTGCCTCTTTGTGTGTTTCTCCCAAAAGTACATACAGATTTGCAGCAACCTTTTCCGCCTTCATAACCACAAGCGCGCCTTTCACAATTTTCATGATCCCATTCTCAATACGAGTTTTGCACCCGATGTCATCCAATTGCCCCAAGGACAAAAGATTTTTCGTCAGTCCTTTCACATGTCGTACCTCCTGTATGGTGCGAATGGTGCCATCAAACATTTTAATTTTGATAGTACCAACCCCAGCGATTTCCAAGACATGATTATTTCCCATGAATACAGATCCTCCTGAGACTGGTTCATAATGATCAAACCATTCTCTCCGAGACGTCATGTGCCACGTCGCTCCTGAATCCATAATCCTCGTGTCACAAAATTTGTCCCTGTCATCTGTAACAGTTGTTGTTTCGGTGAATAAAATTTCACCACTGCCTGAAGTACTGGCCACATTTCCTTGAGAACTCTTCTCGATAATCGTACACTCTTTCTTGAAGTGCCCTTTACCACCACATTTAAAGCAGTAAATATTTTTCTTCTTACTTCTCGACTTTGATCTACCTCGTCTTTGGCTCCCACTGAAATCGCGGTCCATAAATCTTCCTCTTATCATCGGTAAAGCCTCCGCCTGCTTCGATGTTACCAACCTATCTTCCTTATTCTTGCGTCGGCTTTCTTCACCGAGAACCGCAGTTAAGACATCGTCGTATCTTAGAAAGCCCATAAGAATATTGTTGGTAATGTTGATGATAAGTTGATCATATGAATCTGGTAGCCTTTGAAGTAAAAGCTCCGCACGTTCATTTTCCCCTATTTTATGCTCCATGGAAGTGGGTGGGGCAAATAGAGTATTCAGTGTGTTGATATGGTCGGTCATCGATGAAGATTCCGCCATCCGAAGAGTATAAAGCCTTCTCTTTAGGAAAATCATGTTGTGTAGGGACTTGACCTCGTACATCTTTGTCAGAGTATCCCAGATAACTTTTGCTGTTTTTATCTCAGAGATATTTGACAATACTTCGTCTGCTATAGCAAAGTGTAAATTGGCAACAGCGTTGTCATTCATCTCATTCCACTTTCCATCATCCGTAATCTCCACCGGTCTATCTCCAATAGCCGCCAAGCAATTCTCCTTTCTTAAAACTTCTTGTATCTTTCTTTTCCACAGCATAAAATTGCTTCCGTTGAACTTTGCTATCTCGTACCTTCCCGCATTATGTCTACAACAATTTGGTAGACTGGACAAAATAATCCCGCCTTAATAAAAAAATCTCAAAAAATCTTTTCTGATGTGGAAGATCAGTCTAGGCTGCAACCACAGAGCATACTCAGAATTTTAAGAAATTTTAAACCAAGCTCTGATACCACTTGTTGGTCCCACGTGCGGAATTTTAAGAAATGTCGACAAAGAATTTAATAGGTGAGACCAGTCAAAGAAAATAAAAAAACGTGTATTAAATGTATGCAGAAGGAAATTTCCACTGACAGAATTTTTGTGGAAAGATGGAAGACGCGTTTTATACGCGTCTTCACACGGTCAAGGGGCTCTATAAATAGAGCTCCCTCCTTCATTTTGAAATTATTCCTTCTTCGAGTTTTCTCTCATCTTATAGCATTCTATAATATTTGTGAGGTGTTTTGTTCTCCTGTATTAAGAGAGTGTGTTCTCTTTGAAAACACAGTGAGTGAGTTGTACACCACAAAATATTATAGTGGAAATTCTTTTCATCTTGTCCGTGGTTTTTACCCTAATAATTTTTAGGGGTTTTCCACGTAAATCTCGGTGTCCAGTTTATTCTTTATTTTCGGGTTTTATTATCTCAAAATTCCGCACGTAGGACCAACAATTTATTGGTTCCAACAACTCATGAAGGAGAGTTATCCCAATCAGGGGGGTTGTGAGAGCAAAGAGCTGCCTCCCTGTGGAGTGCACTGGCGGTTGTTGGCAGCCATAGCGGTATTGAGAATGAATACATATTATAATTTTTTTACTAATTTTTGGGTTCAGTTCCGAAGGTTCTACCAGTTAATGGAGTAATTAAAAATTGCACCAATAATTATAACTTTATTAAACAGACTTGTGATTAATATTTACATATTCCAAACTGTGAAAGTGGCCAACAATCTACTCCACTGCATATATTTATAAATCGCTTTTCCTCTTTAAACCCGTGTTCCAATCCTTTATGATATATAGTTATGCAAAACAGATAAGAAATCTCAATTGTTTTTATGGCTATGTGATGTTTCTTTAACATGGAATTTTTTCTGTTTGCTGGTATTGTGGCATTCCCTTATTTATGCTCACAACTTGGTCATTCTTGGCTTCTTGCTATTATGGTCTGCCTGACCGGTGTTTCTTATGATTGTGGTGTAACAGTTACCTCGTATTCAGATAACCGACCCCATCGCCAGATATTACGGGCTAAGGCGTGGACAAGTAGTGAAAATTATCCGACCGAGTGAGACCGCTGGGCGCTATGTTACTTACCGTTTTGTGGTCTGAACTTCTGCAGCTTTGGTTGTGAGAGGACATTCTATCATGAATTTTAAAATCTGGATCTGGGTTATGGACGAAATGTGCCTCTGTGTTTGTTTAAAGATTTAGGAATGTTTCTTGAATAAATTCTTGAACCTTTGAGATTGTCGAGATGTAATTTCCCCTTGAATGATTTGTTGATCTGTGCCAGGTTAAATAGTTTATATTTTTGAATATATATCTTGTTCCATAGTTGTGTTCTTACTCCATGTAAATCATATTAAATTTGACTCTGTTTTTATACATTTTTTGTTGTATGTATATAGCTTCACGATAAAATATTCTTTGGTTAAATGTTTATCTATAAAAATCTTTCTGAAAAAAAATCATAAAACCCATCAAAAAGTGGTCTAATGAATATAGCTTAAAATTTTTTTTTTAAAAAAAAGTCTGAAATTTAACTTTTAGGTTGTGTCTACATCTTTGTTTTAAAATCAAATCAGACCGATCGATTTGATTGGAAATAGTCCATGGATTTGGTTTGGATATAGTCTAAAAATGACTAAAAATCATTTTTAAGGTCAGAACCGATTGGACCAGTGAACTTGATAAAAATTAAAATTGGTTTGGAAAACTGGTTCGGTCGATTCACCAATTTTATTTTATTTTTAATGTTTTTAAAAAATCAAAATTTGATTATTTTTTGGGTAATTTGTAAATAAATCCCCAAACCCAACTTCAACTTTATCCTAACTCCCTACACCCAAAAAAATTTGTTTAAACCCTCTAAACCATTAAAAAAAGACAATATTACCCTTATATATGTTAATTTCAAATGATTGATTTTCTATTATTTTTCTGAGCCAAAAATGGTATCAGAGCCGATGTAAAATTATTTCAAACATATAAATGTATTATTATTATGTAATTAAATGTTTGAGGAGGAGAATTTTCTCAATTAACATGAATCTGAACCAATGTTCGAGATTAACTATTTACAGGACTTATTCCAGAACTCTGGAATGTTTGAAACAGGAAGATCTAACCAATGTTAGATATCAAGAAGGAACTTATTAGAGTTCTAAGATACACTTATGATTCAAAATAACAGGTTCCTAGAAATAGTATTGGATTCTTCTAAACTTTCTGGAGATCTTAGAGAAATTCAAAAGACAGTACAGAATTATGGCAATATGTTGTATTATGTACCTCAAATTATAGAGAAAATTCTTGAAAACCCGGAAGAAATTCTTGGAATATTAAAGGATATTCGAACGAGAATATAAAACCTAGAACAATAACCAAATTCTAGTAGAAGGACTTCAGAAAGAAGGTTACCACCATCATTTGGTACTGAAACTTTATTACATCAAATAGGAATGACCAAAGTGATAACAAAACCTTTAACTGAGGAAGAAAAAATGATCAATCTAATTAAAACAGTCTCAGAAAAGAAATTAATATGATGGCAACTTTAGAAATGATTGGTCTAGAGGATCTCCAAAACCTTGCAGAATCATTTGTGAATCTTAAGGTTGTAGATCTAAAGATGAACACAACTGGGGGTGAACAACCCACCATACCTGGTCATCTTCGCAAGAACCACCAAAAGAAAGTGTGAGATATCAGAATATAAATATGAGAGAATCCCAACCAGACTTTTACATTGGTGGAGAATCACACCCAGCAGGAACAAGGTCAAGGAAGAGTCAAATTCTTTTGCACCAAACACCTTATGAGAAATCTGTTTTAGAACCTGTACATACTTATGGGGTTATGCTTAATCTAGATGTATTAGACTTTAAAAACAGAGAAGATCTCATAGATGATTGGACATCTGCTATGAGAATCGCAGCATGAACACTTGATCTCAACAGAGAAGGATTCATTAAACTTCTAAAAATAAGTCTTATGGGATCAATTAAAATTTTTTGGGACACGACTTCGGTAGAAA
Organism: Primulina huaijiensis; assembly: GCF_012295235.1. Classification (NCBI taxonomy): domain Eukaryota; kingdom Viridiplantae; phylum Streptophyta; class Magnoliopsida; order Lamiales; family Gesneriaceae; genus Primulina; species Primulina huaijiensis. The sequence goes on along the minus strand of NC_133309.1, from coordinate 1,368,472 downwards.
CCAAAGAATCCGTCCTAGCTGGAGAATCTCTTAGCGATATAGCCGGAAGAATGGCTACTCTTTTCAAAGCACAATTTATAGTGGTAGACTATTTCAACAGTCAAGAAACAATGAAGAAAAAGAAATATACTCAAGCTCTGTATAGTATTGAAGTACATGATATATGTTTAGTGGATGAATATATTATGTTGTTTACTAAATATAGATGGAATTCAGGGGTCGAAGAAGGTATAACAATGCAACTTTTTTTCGTCAAGATGCCAAGTCCCTGGTGAGAAATGCTAATAAGGGAATATAACCCTGGAAATTCAGATACTCTAGCAAGAAGAGCCTCTTTCCTCAAAGGAAAATTGACAGAATGATGTCATTTGTCAGCATTACAAAAGAATTACAAACGTTTAAAGAGTATTAACAAAAATACTCCTCTGTGTTGTAAAGAAAATGATTTTCCAACAATTATTGGAAATAAACCACAAAGGCAAAAAAAAAAGAGTTTTAGATCTCATCCTTATGCCAGAAGTGGAAGAAGTTTTTGGAAACCAATAACAGTTTGGTCAAGACAAAAGACCAGATCCTACAAATCTGGGCAAAGAAGTGGACCATCAAGAAATTGGACATCATCTCAAGCATCGAGTACATCTCAGAGCACAGGAAGAATACCTAAAAAAAAACTTTTAGAAGAGCTCACACTAGAGCTAATAAAAGTTTTAAGGATTGCAATTGATGTACATGTGGAGCAAGAAGTCATATCTCGACAAACTGTCTAGAAAATGAAAAAAGAGGAATAAAATGTTTCGATCCAACCCCGGATATTGATTATCTTACTAAAGAAAAGCGTAATTTATACTAACTAAATTGATTTGGTTAAGTCAAAAACAAAATATCTAAAGACCTTTCAAAGAAAAAATAATAAGAGATAAAATTTCAACCTTCTAATTTCTATCTTAACCTCCACGTGTCCACGATTTTCTCTATTTTTTGTGCCACCATTTTAATTTGAGTAGGTCTCTTGTGAGACGATTTCACGAATCTTTATCTGTGAGACTGATCAACCCTACCGATATTCACAATAAAAAGTAATACTCTTAGCATAAAAAGTAATACTTTTTATGCATGACCCAAATAAGATATCCGTCTCATAAAATACGACCCGTGAAACCGTCTCACACAAGTTTTTGCCTTTTATTTTCAAATCAAAAGAATAACAAATAAAAATCTTCCTCTTTCTCACTCCAAGTCTCATCTCTTTCTATTTTATTTAGCAAAATACGGTCATAGTAATTATATTAGTGGGTTAGTATGATCAAAAGTGATATTACAACTCTAACCCTATTTTTACTAGATAAAAATAGTTTTTGTGAAATGGTCTCACGGTTATTTGTGAGACAAGTCGATCCGATCCATACATGGAGTAATAAATAATTTTTTTGTTATAAAAAATAATATTTTTAATGAGTTGGATAAGGTAGGAAATATGTATCACAAAATTGACTTGTAAAATGATCTAATACGAGTTTTTGTGTTTTACTTATGCATACTAATAAAAATTTAGATAAATGAAAAATTATACCAATATCATTATATTTTAAAAAAATTATTTCATATAAAATTAAAATTTAATATATAGGCACATATCACATACCAAATATTGCTATTTCTAATAGAATTTATATATTTATATTATTAAATTTTAGATTACAAAGTATTAACTGTATTTTAGCTTAATTGGATTCTTTTGTTTTTGGGCTTGGCTTGGGCTGGATTTTGTCACTTTATAAGCTCATAATTTTCAATCTTCCATCCCCCAAACCTCACCCCACCGAGGAGAAACCGCCGCCGACTAGCCGACCGTTGCTCTAGATTCTCCGTTTGCGGTGAGTTCTATCTTCCAGTTTGTGGTGTCGTTATTCATAGGATGTTATGATTTAGGATTATAATTGAAAGAGGATGGTTATAAGTGAATTTTAGGGCGTTTAAGAAAGCAAAGAACGAAGATTTAATCGCAATTTGTTTTAATGTTATTGTTACTGCCAATATTTTTTGGGTATCAGTTATTGCTATGTTAACGAGGGAATTTTTTTTATACTTTATTATAATTCGTATTATTTGTTTTTTTATTTGGGGAAATTTGGATTGTGAGCAGCGGCAAACATGGTTTTGTCCGACGAGGAAATCACACGACTTTATAGAACCCGGAAGACCGTGATGCAAATGCTGAGAGACAGGGGTTACGTGGTGGGTGATTTTGAGATTGAAATGTCGAAGGCCCAGTTCATCCAGAAGTATGGAGAGAACATGAAGAGGGATGACCTCTTTATTGTTAAAGGCATGCGTGACAATAGCTCCGATCAGGTTCGTGGTCTCGTGAATTCCTTAAGTTTCACCATTTTGTGAAATTTATTGAGAACACCATACCAAGACTTTAGCCTTTTGAGATATCACGTAAAGAATGGTAGAAATTTTTAACGTTCATGGTTTTTTGGACGGGTGGAGAGAGTGTTCTGGTATGGAGACGGCACCATACCAAGACTTTAGCTTCTTGAGCTGCATGGTTTTCTCATATTTCAGCTTACCTGGGAGAAAGTTCCCCATGGTTGTTACTCGTCTTTAATAATAGCCTGTGCCCCCTGTTCATCTTGCCCCTAGTTGTGTTTTTGCCCTAGTTCTATGTTGGCCAAAAGCCATAACTAAGTTATTGTGATTGCAATTGGTGTGTTTGACAGTGTTCTGTTGAGTATACTGTTATGTGTACGAGTTTGCGATCTCTAACCAATGGGCAATGGTTGATCATGCAGATCAATGCTCGTGTGTTTGGAAGTTTTTCTTCCTTGTCGACCTATTTTTGCTAATGTGGTTTGGGCCTCATTTGAGAGATTCTCGTGGTATCGTGTTAGAAGAGAAATTTAGGAAATCAAACTTGAATTTTTTATCGCTTCTCATTGGAATATATATATATACAAGAATGAGTCGTGGAATTTTCCAAAATACAACTTACGAATTCTAAGAATTATCCTGAAAGGTATAATTCTCTTTACTCTAACTGCTAACAAAGGTTAAAGTGATAAAAATTTATTCAAAGTTCAAACCCGAAATAACTGAAGGAAAAAATGATAAATTCATCTGCTGGATTCTTCTTGAATCTTCTATTAGTATGTTGATGGTGTACAATATCTCCTGAAGTTGTTGGCCTTTTGCTTGTGCTTGATTGGCTGGATCGGTGGCAACACTTACATGGTTCAGAATTTTGCCTTATGCAACCAATTCACAGTTTGCCTTCTCATTGCCAGATATATGTGTTCTTTCCAGAGGAACCGAAAGTTGGAGGTAAGACAATGAAGACTTATACCGACCGCATGAAAGCAGAAGGTGTTCATCGGGCAATCTTAGTAGTCCAACAAAATTTAACTCCATTTGCTCGTACCTGCATAAGTGAAATATCTTCGAAATTTAACCTAGAAACTTTTCAGGTGATTGCTGTCTTTCATTGTCATAATTCATAATATTTATTTGAATAATAGGATGATCATTTTGTTCAATGGATATTTTTTTGAATTCTTGGTTCTCATGCACTTTCATGTGAACTGTTGAGTAATTAGTATATTAGCTGTGTCATCTACGTTTGGCATTTCTGCTGCTTAGTTGTACATTTATATGACTGAAGTTCAACGCATGCGGTTATGTATGATTAATGTGGAATTTAGGGATACTTATGACTAATGACTGTCATAGTACAGGAGGCAGAGTTGATGGTCAACATTACAGAGCATGTCCTTGTTCCTGAGCATCAGCTTCTCACTCCTGAAGAAAAGAAGACTTTACTCGAAAGATATACTGTGAAAGAAACACAGGTTAGTTAATGATAACCGATGCAACATCACAGGACACAAGTATATCGTTTTTATGACAATAAATTGAACTCTTAAGAAACCTTTTCTGCGACTCCCACTTGCATAATTTGACTATAAAGCAGCTTGGATACTGTGTATCTTGCTTCTTGAATAGTTAGTTTAATTTTGTTCAGCTACAATTTTCGGTTTTTCATTCAACCTCAAACTATGCAGCTTACATTTAGCATGAAAGATTGTCGGTCCATTGTCATTACGAACTTTATGATTTTCGGCGGTGCTCATTATTATAACCAGTTACATTCCAATAATTCTTCTTCGCGGGCCGGCACTATCTGTGGACCTTTTTTCTGTTTGTAACTTATTGAAATTTGTTGGTTCCAACAACTCATGAAGGAGAGTTATCCCAAGCAGGCTGATTTTTTTTGGGGAAAGTGAAGAAATTGGCGGTCATAGATGCCAATCGCAATCAACCACAGCCAGTGCTTAGAATTTCTAAGAGAATGGATTCGAAAAATGAAAATGGTGGAAACTCTTATTTCAGGATAAAGAAAAGAATTGGCCATGGTGACAAGTAACAGCAAAGAGCTGCCTCCCTACCCTGGCGGTTGGTGGCAGCCATAGCTGCATTGAGAATGGATATATATTATAAATTTTTTTACTAATTTTTGGGTTCAGGTCCGGAGGTTCTACCAGTTAATGGAGTAATTAAAAATTGTACCAATAATTATAACTTTATTAAACAAACTTGTGATTAATGTTTACATATTCCAAACTGTGAAAGTGGCCAACAACCTACTCCACTGCATATATTTATAAATCGCTTTTCCTCTTTAAACCCGTGTTCCAATCCTTTATTATATGTAGTTATGCCAAACAAATAAGAAATCTCAATTGTTTTTATGGCTATGTGATGTTTCTTTAACATGGAATTTTTTCTGTTTGCTGGTATTGTGGCATTCCCTTATTTATGCTCACAACTTGGTCATTCTTGGCTTCTTGCTATTATGGTCTGCCTGACCGGTGTTTCTTATGATTGTGGTGTAACAGTTACCTCGTATTCAGATAACCGACCCCATCGCCAGATATTACGGGCTAAGGCGTGGACAAGTAGTGAAAATTATCCGACCGAGTGAGACCGCTGGGCGCTATGTTACTTACCGTTTTGTGGTCTGAACTTCTGCAGCTTTTGTGGTCTGAACTTGTCACACCTTTGTGCTACATGTGGAAAAATGAATACTTAAAATGACTTATAATGAGTTATAGTAGATTTTTACAATAACTTGGACTGATCATTTCCGTAAACAAATGACAAATACAAAATAGTTTGCTATAAAAGTCTATTGTTGGATCTTGAGCGTGACAAAATATAATAAAGATATGTTTTTTTTTTCATTAAGTTCCACTGATATTGTTGTCTCTACGCCAATTTTCAACGCTTTTGACAATCATCGGACGTTCACGAAAATCAATTTCAGTGCATTCTCATGTGTTTTTGGAGTTTTTTTTGCACTTATTTGTCTAAATCCGACTGTAATTACAAAATATGAAGTCCTTCAAATATTACACATATACACATGCTTGCATACATACAATTTTTAAAAATAAATAAAGAGTCGTGCCAATTCATAATAGGGCAGTTTGCAAGACATTCCAAACTACCATTATTATTTTATGCAATTCAACGTGGATGCGTAACCAACAATAATAGTAGTATAAAAGCAAGTTATCCAAACAATATCTTGTGACAATGATGTCGATGAGGTTTTAGCCCAATGATTGTTAAAGTTGAGGTTATGTGATTTGTTGGTTTTATGTTCGAATCCCCTCGTTGAATGCAGACAATTTTCTTAATTTATTTAGCTAGATGTAGTTGTTTATTTGTAGTTTTTTAGCTCGAGATAAGCAAGTCTCGGATCCACACTCAAGTATTGTCTAGAGTGCGAACAATCACATTATGTTTATTTGTAGTTTTTTTTGCTCGAGATAAACAAGTCTTGAGTCCACACTCAAATCTTGTCTATGGTGCGAACAATCACATTATGTTTATCTGTAGTTTTTTTTGCTCGAGATAAGCAAATCTCGAGTTCACACTCAAGTATTGTCTATAGTGCGAACAATCACATTATGTTTATTTGTAGTTTTTTTGCTTGAGTTATGCAAGTCTCGAGTCCACACTCAAATATTGTCTATAATGCGAACAATAACATTATGTTTATTTGTAGTTTTTTTTGCTCGAGATAAGCAAATCTCGAGTCCACATTCAAATCTTGTCTATAATACGGACACTGACATTATATGTTTGTATTTTGATCTTGGTCCTAAAAAAATCATTATAATAATGATTATGTAAGCGTACACGTACTCATGGCGCCATCATTACGCATTCGGGAGTGCTATAAATAGAAATCCCAAGACTCTCTTACCGCGTTTTCTCCAAAATTCTTTCGTCGGTCTTCACCCGACAACCTTTTACAAGTCTCCTCCTTTCACAATTGATGCGGATTTCCTGCCCAAACCCTAGCTAAATCCACCCAAAATCCAGTGGAAATCCGGATTTTTTATACAGGAAGTGTCGCCTCATTTTGCGTACTGGGTTGGCGAGCTGAAGATTCCTTCCTCCCGATTCATGGGTTTTGCTCCCCGCGGCTACTACGATGCATCTCTTACCGAAAATCTTCTCTCACAGCTCTGAAAGAAGCAGAGAGGGAATGGATTCCAGCACTGGCCGGAGCCGCCGAGCTCCCAAGCCGAGGCCGAAACTCGACCGCCGCAACGCGGTGAAGAACATTAACTACGACTTCTCGCGTTCTAGTTCCTCGGCCTCTTCGTCATATTCGTCGGAAGAGTCTCTGCGCACGCGTTCACTTGATTTGTACGAGGGCCAGACGAGCTTTCGTGTGGAAGGTATTGATGGGGAGATTGAGATTATCTGCCAGACGCTGGGGTTTTCTGGTATAGATGATTTGACGATACCGGCTGAGGAGTATGAGGCTATGAAGGTTCGATCTTCTTCCGATCCTCTTGTATTTAGCCAGCTGAAGGAACCTATATGTGGTCGGAGATCTAAATTTAATCGTGATAATATTGCTGAGGTTCCTGGTGCTGGTCATGTTGATGTAACTGATCGAAGAATCACGGGTGCAGATGTCTATGTTGGATATCCTGGTGATGATGTTGGTGAAACGAGTGATCTTAGCTGTGATAAATGTGAGGAACGTTCCGATTTCACGTTTTCTTGTTGTAATATAGATAGGAGTAGACCTGGTAATTTAAGTAGCAGCCTTTGTAAGTCAGGTGATAGATTACAGAGTAGTGAAAGGTTAGGCAATGTAAATTTGAATAATGTAAGTGGAGAATCCAATGAGTTCCGTGGAACTGGTATTAAGGGTGTGCGGCCGCCGATTCTTGCACCGCCGCCTTTGATGTCATTACCCTGGGTTGATAAAGAGTGCTCCACTTGGGATATTTTGAACTCATTTGCTCCAGTCAGTGACATGGGCAGTCTGACGTATGGTAGAGGATTTTGCTCAGACGAGGATGAGGAAGAGGCTGAAGTAGATGGGAAGGTGAGAAATGAGATGGAGGATGATAGGATGGGTGGGATGACGGGGACAGAGAATCATGTTCTGTTGGAATCATGTTATTTTATTACAACTTCAAATGATGATGATTCTTGGAGTAGCATAACAGAGCCATCACCAAGTATGTCTCCTATTGGGAAATTGAAAAGGAATATCGTAGATTGGCAAAAGGGTGAACTCTTGGGCCGTGGATCATTTGGCTCTGTATATGAAGCCATAGACAAGTAAGTGTTTTTCATTTTATATTTCATTGGTTTTTGCTGCTAGCTTGTGATAATTATTTTGTTCATGAGGCTAAATGTAGCTTTTATGCTTAGCACGTTGAAACTCAAGTTGGTTTGCTATTATTCACAATTTCCGAAGCTCAAACAATGATTTACGAACAGTAACTGTTACTTATGGTTTTTATTGTGGAAGCAGTTGATCATCTTTTCTTTTAGGAAAATTCTGATTTCAGCTTAAACCAAATTTTGTGTAAGTCTGGATTTTAGCCAAAACTTTTCTTTGTCGAAGGTTTTCAGCTAACAAGCAAAACAAATCCACCTTGCCAATTCATTAAAGCTTTGCTGATGCCAGTTGAGTGGTAATTTTGAAAATTGTTTGTGCAGATTGACACCTGTCTATTGGTTTTGCTGGTGTACTTTTTTTATTCAATGATCCCTATCAGTCGTAAAGCACATTCTGAAAGACTTAAAACTTGGTGGAAAAATACTTGTAAGCTTATTGATGCCAATCTTCGTATGGTTAATTTTTGAGGGACACATATTGGAAAAAAAGTATGAGACCAGTGGTATGAGAAGGGTGTAAAAGGCTTAGACAAGGTGATCCGATGTCTTTTTTTTTTTTTGAATTTGGTAGTGGATGTGTTGGGGTGATTGGTTGTTAAAGCCAAGGACATGAATTTAATAAGAGGGATCGAGGTTGGGAAAAACAGGATAAAGATATCTCATATTCAGTTTGCGGACAATACACTATTCTTTGTTAACGAAGAGGATCATATCAGGTTTTTGGTGAAAGTTGTGAGAGCATTTTGCGACATGTCTGGATTAAAAATCAATTGGGAAAATAGTGCGTTTGTTGGGTATCCATTGTGAAGAAGAAGAAGTTGAATTGTTAGCACATCAAATTGGATGTGGTAAGGAGAAGTGACCGATTAAGTATTTGGGAGTGTCTTTAGGTGAAAATCCATTACAAGCCTCGTTTTGGGAACCCATCCAGTCTAAGAAGTTGGAAAAATTGGCAAGATGGAAAAAAACTTTTTTGTCAAGAGTGGGGAGGTTAACTTTGATAACTTCAATTTAAATGCACTCCCAATTTATTACATCTCTTTTTAGGGTGGCGCCAAAAGGTATAGCGGACGAGATGGAGAAAATTTCAAGGAATTTTTTATGGGATGGAGCTGGTGGTGAAGGACATAGTCACTTGGTTGCCTGAGAACATGTTTGCAAACCTAAAAAAAAAGCGGATTGGGTATTGGGAATATTATTTTGAGAAACAAGGCTATGTTGAGGAAATGGTGGTGGAGATTTTATGTGGAAAATGGGACCTTGTGGAAAAAAGATCATAGTGAGTAAATATGGGTTACAAGAGAATGGGTGGGATTCGGGTTTAGCAAGAAACATCACATTCAGATGCCAATAGAAGTTTATATCCCGATCATACCCGACTTTTCAACAATTAGTTACGATTAATGTTAGAAGTGGTAATAAGGCTAGATTTTGGGAAGACATTTGGTGGGGGGATTATTCCTTTAAAGAACTTTATCCGGCTTTTATTTCAGCTATCCGCGGTTCACAATATGCCTATATCACACTTTGTTCAATTTGACAATTCATTGTCTTCCTAGTCACGGGATTTGCATTTTCGAAGGGGTGTGAGAGATGAGGAGTTAATTCAGTTGACTAAGAAATTAGGTTTGTTAGATAGGATTAGGTTAAGTGAAGGGGTAGATGACTATCGAGTATGGAGTGGGGATCCTTCGGGTCTTTTCTCAGTCAAATCTTTTTTTGAGACTTTTTTTCAACAAAGTCGATTTCCCGCTTTTCCTTATTTCCATGTTATTTGGATGGTCCCGGTTCCAACAAAAATTCGGGTTTGCTCGTGGACAACGATTCTGGGTAAGCTACTGACCTCGGAGACGATGCGAAAAAAGTGGCCCTCAATTGCTATGAGCCCCAATTGGTGTGTGTTGTGTAGGAATGATACGGAAACACGTGATCATATGCTAATTCACTGTGCATTCACGAGCGGCTTGTGGGCTAGAGCTTTGAAAGAACTGGACTTGGTTTGGGTGGTGCCTAAGTCAACGAATGATTTATTTGCTATGGATCTAGGACAACTAATTGGTAGGAGAGGAAGAATTTTATGGCAAGTGGTGGTTCAAGGAATATGTTGGACAGTGTGGTTAGAAAGAATTCAAAGAATTTTTGAAGATACAGAAGACAAATGTGACGAGTGCTAGGATAAAATCAAGATCAAAGTTGCTATGTGGATTGACACTCATGATAAATTTTTAGAACGTGTCGATTTCAGATATATTGAGAGATTGTGCTTATGTGTATCATTGATGGAGCATTGATATCATGAAGTTTATGTTGACAGTGGGTCCCTAGTCAACTGATTGTAATTAACTTTTATTACATTATTAGTAAATTATCTTTTCTTATAAAAAAAATAAATCTTTTATGCTGCTATCAGGTTGGAAAAGGTTTGCTTATTTTACATGGCATGACACTAATTATGCATACTTTGAGACTCCTTTAATGATAAAGTTTTGCGACTGATCTTGAGTAACATTCTCAAGTTAAACAAGTATTCCATTCTTTATTGCAGTAATGATGGATTTTTTTTTGCTGTGAAAGAAGTATCTCTGCTTGACCAAGATGACGAGGGAAGACAATGTATCATCCAACTTGAGCAGGTCTGGTATCCCCAGAATTTTCTTGCTTACCATTTAGATTTTGCTACACATTTCCAAATTGGTGGTTATGGTTGTATCATGTGAAATTTCTTTTTCTTCTTATTATTGTTATTTTGAAAACTCCTTTGGTCTTTGATGTTATTTTTTCTTCTGTTCTGATCAGGAAATTGCTCTTCTTAGTCAGTTTGAGCATGAGAATATTGTCCAGTATTATGGAGCAAAGAAGGTAATGGACTCTTTACTTTTGATCTTTTTTATCATTGTTTTCATCTATTATATCCTGAGGCAATATTCCTGCTATAGTTTGGCACTGGACTGGTAATGTTCTGATGAAAAATAAACTATGCAAATTTTCTTTTATTTTACGTAGTGTCTCACTGTCTCTATTATAACATAATTCTCTTTTTCTGTTTGAACGGGGCTTTAATTTGTAATTTTGCTATCTCTGTCCTTATTTACATTGATAAGTGATTTTCTAAAGTGATGGTTGCATAAATCCTTCAACTCCATGTACTGGATATGGAAACTTTTTCCGCTTTTCTACTCTGAATTTTGCAGACAAAGTGAACAATACAGTGAATTTATATGTGTGTGTGTGTGTGTGTGTGTGTGTGTGTGAATGTGAATATTGATATATTTTCTTCCTTGTGTTTTTCTTTTTACATGTGAAACCATCTTTTTCATTTGCTTTGCAAACTCTTATGTTGCGTTTAGATTAATAGATTTGATTTAGTCGAAAAGATTTGATTTGAGGAAGTATTTGACGAATAAATTTCAAATAATATCCAGGATGTATTTAGAATCCGCAACAATTATTATTAAAATTGCTTAACTTGACATAGAGTTGGTTTGAAAATAGCTTGAATTTTTTCCATCCAAACTCAAAGAATTCGATCCAAGCAGAACCTGATAGATTATCCTCTTCTGCTGACTCATTTAAGTTTTTCTGACAATGGTTTTTTTTTTTATTTATGTGTAGGATGAATCACATCTCTATATTTTTCTTCAGCTTGTCACAAAAGGCTCCCTCTTGAGTCTTTACCAAAAATATAACCTCCGAGATTCACAAGTCTCTGTTTATACGAGACAGATCTTACATGGTTTGAAGTATCTGCATGACAGGAATGTGGTCCACAGGTGAATGTGACAAGGCACTTCTATACATTTTTATTTAGGAAATATATGAATTTGAATTTTTACTAATAAATTCATGTGATCCAGAGCCTATTTTTGATAAATAAATTGGATCATGATGCTTCTGTTATTCACGTGTTGTCTAATCAATCTTATATATGCTTTTTCTAATATTTGTCGATTGTCTACTACTTTATATTTCTTTTTTGTCGCTCATGCTTTTTTTCACTATTTTCTTTCCTAAGTCACGTGTTTCTTTCCCATCATGAAGCTCCTTCTAAAAAACATGATTTGAACAAAGTTTTAAAAAATAATTTCATTGCAGAACAAATTAACACGTTTCACTGATTTTTACCTACGCAGCAGTGCTTGAGTCTTGAGTTTCTTATATTTCTGTCTCGTTATTCCCTTTATAGAGATATTAAATGTGCAAATATATTGGTGGACTCGTTGGGTTCAGTGAAACTTGCTGATTTTGGACTTGCGAAGGTTAGAATCCTACTTACTCTTCTCTTTTTAGCATTTTGTATACCTTTTCATATAATTTAAAACAATAGATTATATTTCTAAATGTCATTATATCTAACATCATGTGATCAATTATTCCGCAGGCCACCAAGTTGAACGACGTGAAATCCTGCAAGGGGACTGCGTTCTGGATGGCTCCTGAGGTTTGTTGCTAAACCCTCTTTCAGCCAATAGTTTGAGTAGCTCTTGTTAAAGCTCTGGTCTAAATCATTGAGATTCTAAATATTTTGTCCATAAATTTGCTATGAGGTAGATTTCATTTTAGTGCTCCATAAACTACTTTCAAGAATTTTGGAAAGAGTTGTGATCATTTTGATGGAAGGTCGATGTTAGCTTCTTCATTTGAGTATGAGTAAAGAACTTGGAGTTGAATCTGACATTTTCAAAATTTAGCTTGAGCATCTGTTTTGTGTTTCATGCGATCAGATTTTACTCTTTAGGTTTTCAACTTCTCATTTTCTGCCTCTTTTTACTGTTTTCTCTATTCTATGTAAGTTGTGTGCTTGATTCAGCACTTAATGAAAATTGGTGACAACCCAGTAGCTGGTTCCCAAAGTGGTTGATCAACACCTAATGTAAATCGGCGACAATCTAGTAGATTAACATACAAAGTGGTTTATTTTAAAAAAATGCTTAAGATCTTTTGACTAACCTAAATTTTACAATATAAAGTAAGGGAAATATGATTATGAGGTGATTGATGCATGCTTTCAGGCACAATTTTTTTTGAAAGAAGTCTCGTGGTGTGGTCACGCATCCATATCACCTCAGAAGTCAGAGGATGTGAATAAGGCATAAGGGACATTCTTGCACGTCCACAAGATGGCCTGACTTTTGTTTTCTTACCATTACCAAACTAGAAGAAATGGGAAGAACTATGGAGTTCTTCAATCTTAATCACAAATATTTTCAGCTTGTTTTTGTCCTTTCGACAATCCAAATCCCAAACTTTCTTTCTTTGATTTTATGTCTAAAGTAGTGTCATGTTGTAAATATTTGAAGTTTGAAGATCCTCGTGGTGTGAGTGAGCATGTGTGTGTTCTGATACCACATTCTAGTGATTATAAATTGTGTTCAGGTTGTTAGGAGCCGGGGTTATGGCCTTGCTGCAGATATATGGAGCCTTGGATGCACCGTCTTGGAGATGCTGACAGGACGTTTTCCATATGCCAATTTGGAATGTGTAAGTGAATGAATGTCAACCGAGGAACTAGAAATAATTCCTCTTTTATACGCCTTTCTTGTACAGGCTTGTTCTTTTTTGTGTTTCGATTCTTTTCCTGGCACATCAGGAGTACCCTAAAAAAAAGGAACCTTTTCGGGAAATTTCCAAACGAACAATTTCAACGCCTTTAGTTTACTTTGAGTTGGCGAAGTGTTAGCTGCAAGGATATTAACTGTGGGAGTTAATGTGTTGAACATTAATATTTAAACGACATTATTTACCTCGCTATGGTTTGTAGATGCGTGGCATCATGATGTATTGGGCTGACTCGGAAAAAATTCAGTTGGGATAATTTATGTATTTAAGTTGAAAAACTCTTTTGGAATAGCTATCATGTTACTTCTAAATTGTCTGAAAATGCATTCTGTTTGATGCAACAGATGCCAGCATTGTTCAGAATAGGAAGAGGCGAGAGACCTCCTATTCCTGATTCTCTTTCTAGAGAATCGCGTGATTTCATACTCCAATGCCTCCAAGTTGACCCAAGCTTGCGGCCAACAGCTGCTCAGCTCTTAGATCATCCTTTTGTTAAGCGACCGCTCCACTCAGGCTCAGCGTCTCCTCTTCATTTCGGACGGCAGATATGAGAAAGTGTTTTGGGATAACTAAAAGAACCATTCTTTATTGTCCAATTCACGCCATAGCACATGCTCGAGTGGACTCTGGAATCCGTTACAGCGCCTTAAATTGTCCTGTAAAAGATCTAGCAGTAACATTGCAAAATTTTGAAAGTTGGAGGTCGAAGTTGGGAGATTTTTTTTACTCAGCGTCTCTCCAAATCGGCCCTGTGTGTCTTGTTCTTCCATTTGCCGGTTGATGGTTATTTCCATAGAAAGTTCGGCAATGACATGATCATCGTAGAAAATGTATGTAATTTATGGTTATATTTTACGAATTCTTCTTCTGTTGCATTATTGTGATATAAGAATAATATCAAAAATCGTGAAAGATTTTTGACGTATCAGTCAAAGGTAGGATACTTTAAATTTTACATTCAACTCGTTTCTTATAACCAAGTTGTGATATCTCAGTTATAGAGACATTTTTACTGTGTTTGGATTAAAAGATTCCAAGAAATTCATTCAAATGCATTATTTATGTTTAGATGAAATATTAAAGTAGATGTTTCAAATTTTTTTTTTTAAAAAAATACATTTTCCTTTCCATTTTGAGAGAACTATTAGATTTCAATTTTCAGATCCATTCATCAAAATACAACTTTTAAAGATATGTGATTGTTCAATTTAATCAGAATATTTGTTGCAATTCTTTTGAGAGTAGGTGTCTTGTGAGACGGTCTCACGAATCTTTATCTGTGAGACGAGTTAATCTTATCGATATTCACAATAAAAAATAATACTCTTAGCATAAAAAGTAATAACTTTTCATGGATGACTTAAATAAGAGATCCGTCTTACAAAATACGATCTTTGAGATCGTATCACACAAATTTTTGTCTTCTTTTGATTATTAATATAAGTGGTAGTATACATTATATTATCAACGTAGCTGTAATCCGTAAAAGCTTGTGTAGAGTTTCATGAACTTATTAATTGAGGAGGTAGGTTCGTAGTTAAATGTGCAATTTATCATATAAACACGTGGTTCCGAATCATTGTCTATAAACTATATGGCTTCGGCCTCGTTCATGCTACAACTATAACCAAGATTGTAAATGGCGGGAGGCGGCGGCCATCGTCTCGGCTGCTTAGGTGGTGCCTAGGCGGTTGAAATTTTTTTAGTAATTTTTTTATATATAATCATACAATATAATCACAAATAGTCATTATTTTTTTTATGTAAGATGTGTAAATAAATAATATTTAAGCACAAAAAAACTTCATACAATATAATATCATCTAGATAATGTACAAATAAATATATAAATGCAAACTAACAAGATAATAATTAATAAAGATTCATCATCATATTAATGTTATTATGCTAACAAAGTAATATAATTACTTTTACCAAAAAACTAAGTTTAAATTTCAAAGTTTCAATCCATTATCCATCGTTAGAAAAAAGTACTAGACTAAACATAACTAATCTTCCAAATCATCTACATATGCACCATCTACTACATCCATGATCCTCTCATCATCGGACTCAAAATTAACATCTTCTTCGTTCTCCTCCGATGTATCAAAATCTTCGTCAAGTTCTCCAATGGAGATGTTCCTTGCACTCCTCCTTGGTTTTAGCACTGCATCCGCTCCCAAGGCCTCCACTACCATTCTCCAAGTAACTCCTGAACCCGGCTCGACGTCATCTTCATCACCATCATCAACAAGACAATCTTGAGCTTCACTAGCTTGAGAGGATAGAAGCAAATCTCCACCCATTTCTCTTTTACTCTTTTTCTTCATAAGATTGGCATTGAATTTGACATATACAAGATCATTCAATCTTGATATCTCAAGCATATTCATTTTCTTAGTATGTATCTAAAAATTTAAAATCATTGTTATTAATAAAAAAAAAGATAGATAACATAATTTATGAATCAGTTCTCAATATTTACTCCTTCAAATTGACTCCAATTTCTTTCACACCTCGATGAACTACTTGTCAAAGAGAGAAATCTCATTGCCATTTTTTGTAAGTTCGGAGTGTCACCACCATAATAGGACCACCATCCAACTTAATAAAGCAAAGAGGAAAAAAAATAATTAAACCGAAGATGGATAAAAAAAATACATGTACTGACATGAATAAAAATAAAGGAAAAAAGATTTACTCGGGTCAAAGTCATAGTACACATTCACTTTCTCATATGCCGCGACCGCCATTTTTCTTCCAAAGTTTCCAGATTTACTTTTATACATCAACAATTCATCATTAACAATGGTAGATTGCATGTCCTCGTTAGTAGGAAAAATTATCTCAACACAATTCAAAAACTCATTCATAACATTAGTGTCATTTGATATGCTTAATCTTTGTAGTAAAAAAATGGATTCAATAAGTAAGCGGCATAATGCAAAGGACTATTAAGTCTACCTTTAGACTTCTCATCAATAATCTTCAAAATAAGGATGACATTTTCCTCTTTTTTGAAAGACTTTTTAATGTCTTCTTTGGCTTGTTTAAGGGCACCCAATAAAAAGGCCATTGAGGGATTCTTGTCACCGTCAACAAGACGTAAAACTTTCACTAAAGGGGTGAAAACATTCAAATCCAAAAAAACACCATTCCAAAAAGATATACTTGTTACCGTCGCTTCCGCCACTTTCTCCTTCACACAACTTCTTAACTTTGTTTTGCTCCATTCATCGGATGTAAATATTATTGGTCCCACGTGCGGTAATTTTAGATAATAAATATGAAAATAAAGAATAAATTGGACACCGAGACTTACGTGGAAAACCTCTAAAAATTATTAGAGTAAAAATCACGGGCTAGATGAAAAAAATTCCACTATAATATTTTATGGTGTACAACCACTCACTATGTTTCCAAAGAGAACACACACTCTCTTGATATAGAGAACAAACACCTCACACATATTATATAACTAAGCACTCAAATGCTATAAGATGAGAGAAAACTCGAAGAATGAATGATTTCAGAATGAGGGGAAGGAGCACTATTTATAAGAATTTTCGTCCATGAGAAAACGCGTCGTCTGAATTTTCTTGTCAAGAATCTGCCAACCCACATTTAATGCACGCGTTTTCTTCGTCTGAATTTTCTCGTCAATAATCTGCCAACCCACATTTAATGCACGCGTTTATGAATTGACTTTTCCCTCATTCATTTAATGCTTGTCTAGGCATTTAACTATTTTGCCAACATTTCTCTCACTTAAAGATTTGATTGAGAATCAAACACATCTCTACATATCTTTTAGATCTTGCCATTATCTAGTGCTTACGTTTCTTATAGACCACTTGAGGATCTACACCACTCAAACTTATCAGTGTTAACTGGCTTGGTCAGAACCTCAGCTATATTATCTTTTGTATGAATCTTCTGCATATCAACACTTCCTTCTTCTACTACTTCTCGTACAAAGTGAAATTGAACTCCAATGTGTTTCATCTTGGAATGAAAGGCTAGATTCTTTGTGATGTGTAAGGCACTCTGACTGTCACAAAACAAAGAAACATTATGTTATTTGTGCCTGATTTCCTCCGATAACCTTTTAATCCATATTTCCTCCTTGCAAGCTTGAGTAGCTGTCATGTATTTTTCCTCCGTTATATATAAATGCCACAACTGTTTGCAATTTTGAAACCCAGCTTACTGCTCCTCCTGCAAGTGTAAACACATAATCAGTAGTGGATTTCCTCTTATCAGGATCACCTGCATAATCTGAATCGACATATCTCATGAGTGTAAAATCTGATCTTCCATAACGTAACACAGCATTTAAGGTACCCTTAATGTATCTAAGGATCCTCTTAACAGTAATCCAATACTCTTTTCCAGGATTCATCATATATCGAATAACGGCTCCCACTTCTTGAGCAATGTCCGGTATTGTACAGCTCATGGCGAACATCAAACTTCCCACTGCTGATGCATATGGTACTCGAGACATCTCCATCCTCTCACCTTGACTGCTAGGATACATCTCGGAGAAGAACTTGAAGTTAATAGAAAGAGGGGCCGAAATTGGCTTACTATCTTGCATGTTGAAGCGTTGCAAAACTTTGTTCAAACAATTTTTCTGAGAAAGTCAAATCTTTTTGTTACTTCTGTCTCGGTGAACTTGCATCTCTAGAATCTTGTTTGCTGGTCCCAAGTCTTTTATATCAAATTCCTTAGCCAAATGTACCTTCAATTCTTGGACATGATATTTGTTGGGGCATGCTATCAATATGTCGTCCGTATACAACAGCAAAATGATATAACTATCACCAGACCTCTTGAAATATGTACAAGGATGTACATTCAGTCTGTTGTATCCAAGGCTTGTGATATAAGAATCAAATCTCTCGTAACAATACCTCGACGCCTGTTTGAGACCATACAGAGATTTGTTCAACCTGCAAACTAAGTTCTCTTTGTCTTTTTTTGCAAAATTTTCTGGCTGAAACATATAGATTTTTTCTTCAAGATCTCCATGAAAAAATGCAGTTTTCATAACTAGCTGTTCTAGATGTAGGTCAAACATCGCACATAATGCCAACACTGCTCTGACTGTTGTAAGCCGAACCACATGAGAAAATATCTCATTGAATTCAATGTCTTCTTTCTGAGCATACCCTTTTATCACCAATCTAGTACGATACCGCTCCACTTGGTTATTGCCATGACGCTTGATCTTATAGACCCATCTGTTACTAATGACTTTCCTCTCTCGTGATAGTGTAACAAGATCCCAAATTTTATTCTTGTCTAATGCCTCCAATTCTTCCTGCATTGCTATCATCCATAAAGATACATCCGAACTTTGAGTAGCCTCGTGGAAACTCGATGGCTCACCATCCTCTGATAATAGACAATATTCAATATTGCTTTTAGTGACATAATCTGAAAGCTAACCTGGTGGTCTTCTGTCTCGAGTTGACTGCCTCACATTGAAAACCTCAGACTCAACATGTTATTGTTCTTCGTGCTCTGGTACTACTTCACAAGAAATTTGACCTTTGTTCGTCTTATTTTCCACCTGAAATTTGGTAGTTTCTGAATTCAATGTGCCTTTGTCTCTTTTTACTTTATCTTCTTGAAGATATCCCTGCTGATGACAAGCTTGTGAAGAGTAAGTTCTTACAAGCAAAACCCCTTTACTCCATCAACATAACCCAAGAAGATATTTTTTTTTGATTTCGAATCCAACTTTGATATTTCTTGCTCATTGTACAGAATAATCTGCCGGCTTCTTGGTCAATATCTCCATCGGAGTCTTCAGATCAATCGCCATTGAAGGA
This sequence comes from Primulina huaijiensis, assembly GCF_012295235.1. NCBI lineage: Eukaryota > Viridiplantae > Streptophyta > Magnoliopsida > Lamiales > Gesneriaceae > Primulina > Primulina huaijiensis. Next base: position 1,349,357 of record NC_133309.1, on the reverse strand, counting down.
GAACGATTGATTATATAACAAGCGATTTTGATTGCTTCCATCCAAAATGTCTTGTCTAGCCCCCCAGTCCTCAACATAGCTCTTGTTTTATCCAACAAAGTTCTGTTCATCCACTCTATCATTCCATTCTGTTGCGGTGTGTAAGCCGTCGTGAATTGTCTTTTGATGCCCTTATGTTGACAAAATGCATCAAATTCATCATTGGTGTATTCTACTCCATTGTCAGTCCTCAGATACTTGATTTTGTTTTCAGAATCAAGTTCAATCCGCGCTTCAAAATCTTTGAAGTTCTGGAAAACATCTGATTTCTTCTTGATTGAATACACCCAATATTTTCTAGAGAAATCATCAATGAACGAGACAAAGTATCTCGCTCTTTCTAGGGATACAACTGGTGCTTGCCAACATCCGAAAGAATCAGATCCAATATGCTTTTGCTTCTGGCAGTAGAAGTGCCAAACTTTAATCCGTGTTATTTACTGGTAAAACAATGCTCGCAAAAGAGTAGTGACACTTTTGTAAGTCTCGGAAGCACCTTCCGTTCTGAGAGAATTTTCAATCCTCGTTCTGACATATGCCCAAGCTTTCTATGCCATAGCACTGGTAATTCTTCTCCTGAACCAATTGATACAACTAGTTCTACCTCTTTGTGTGTTTCTCCCAAAAGTACATACAGATTTGCAGCAACTTTTTCTGCCTTCATAACCACAAGAAACCCTTCACAATTTTCATGATCTCATTCTCGATACGGGTTTCGCACTCGATATCATCCAATTACCCCAAGGAAAAAAGATATTTTGTCAATCCCTTCACATGTCGTACCTCATGTATGTTACGAATGGTGCCATCAAATATTTTTATTTTGATAGTACCGACCTCGGCGATTTCCAAGACATGATCATTTTCCATGAATACAGATCCTCCTAAGACTGGTTCAAAATGATCAAACCATTATCTTCGAGACGTCATGTGCCACGTCGCTCTTGAATCCATAATCCATGTGTCACAAAATTTGTGTATATCTTCTGCAACTGTTGCTGCTTCGCTGAATAATATATCTCACCACGGCCTGAAGTACTTGCCACATTTCTTTGAGAACTCTTCTCGATACTCATACACTCTTTCTTGAAGTGACCTTTACCACCACATTTAAAGCAGTAAATATTTTTATTATCACTTCTCGACTTTGATCTACCTCGTCTTTGGCTTGGAGTCATGGTCCATAAATCTTCCATTTATCATTGATAAAGCCTCTGCCTGTTTCGAAGTTACCAACCTATCTTCCTTATTCTTGCATCGGATTTTTTCTCCAAGAACTGCAGTTATGACATCGTCGAATTTTAGAGAGCCCATAAGAATATTGTTGGTTATGTTGATGATAAGTTGATCATGTGAATCCGGTAGACTTTGAAGTAGAAGCTCCACACGTTCATTTTCCTCTATTTTATGCCCCATAGAAGTGAGTTGGGCAAATAGAGTATTTAGTGTGTTGATATGGTCGGTCATCAATGAGGATTCCGCCATCCGAAGAGTATAAAACCTTCTCTTTAGGAAAATCATGTTGTGTAGCGACTTGACCTCGTACATCTTTGTCAGAGTATCCCAAATAATGTTTGTTGTTTTTATCTCAGAGATACTTAATAATACTTCGTCTGCTATAACCAAGTGTAAATTGACAACAACATTATCATTCATCTTATTCTACTTTCCATCGTCCGTAATTTCCACCAGTCTATCTCCAATAGCCGCCAAGCAATTTTCCTTTTTTAAAACTGCTTGTATCTTTATTTTCCACAGCATAAAATTGCTTCCATTGAACTTTGTTATCTATCTCGTACATGTCCGTCATTAAGTTTACAACAATTTAGTAGACTGAACAAAATAATCCCGTCTTAATAAAAAATCTCAAAAAAAATTTTCTAATGTGGAAGATCAGTGTAGGCTGCAACCACAGAGCATACTCATAATTTTAAGAAATTTTAAACCAAAGCTTTGATGTCACTTTTTGGTCCCACGTACGGCAATTTGAGATAATAAAGAATAAATTGGATACCGAGATTTACGTGAAAAACCCTAAAAATTATTCGGGTAAAAACCACAGCCATGATGAAAATAATTCCACTATAATATTTTATGGTGTACAACCACTCACTATGTTTCCAAAAAGAACACACACTGTCTTGATACAGAGAACAAACACCTCACACATATTATAGAACTAAGCACTCAAATGCTATAAGATGAGAGAAAACTCAAAGAAGTGATGATTTCATAATGAGGGGAAGGAGCTCTATTTATAAGAATTTTGCGTCCGTGTGAAAACGCGTATAAACACATTTTCTTCGTCTGAATTTTCCCGTCAATAATCTTCCAAACCCACATTTAATGCAGCGTTTTCTTCTTCTGCAAATTATGAATTAATTTTTCCCTAATTCATTTAATGCTTATCTAGGCATTTAATTATTTTGCCGATAAACTTGAGTCTCAATTGATCTTTTTTGTCTTTGAGACTTTCAAAATTAAAAAAATGAAGTAGCAAATCTAGTCACTCCGGACCTCACAATATCACTCTTCTTGGTATATTTCCTCATAATAGCTAAAGTTCTATAATGTGCATAGATGAATATATCAAGGCTTTTGCTTTCTCAAGCATTCCGCCAAACTTGAGTAGTTTTCCAATTGCTTCGAGAATGAGGTTGATTGTATGAGTCGCACAAGATGTCCAAAAAATTTAAGGTTGTGTAACCTTCAATAAATCCACCGCCGCCATATTGTTTGTGGCATTGTTCACTACTTGAGCAACATGTTGTGGGCTAATCTCAATGATATATTTTTCAACAAACTCAAATATATAAACCCCGGTGTGTGCCTCCATGGATTTTTCAATAGAACCAAGGAATGAAGTGCCTAGCTTGCAATTAACATATATATTCATAATGCTTCTCCTCTTGCGGTCGGTCCATGCATCGGTCATTATTGAACATCCATTTTTCATCCACTCTTCTTCATGTATTTTTAGAGAAAATTTGGTCATCTCAACTTCTTGCTTCAAAAGTGGCTCTCTTAAATGATATTGACTTGGAAGTTTGTAGCCCGGACTGAATTGGCCAATCTCCTCTACAAGTTGTCTAAAACTTTGATTGTCAATTGAATGAAAAGGAACCCCGTTTCGTATATCCATCTTGCAACTTACTCATGCACATCATTTGCAAACTTTAACTTCAAGGCATCATTTATGTTTTTTGTTTTGTCTTTGTTAGATTGATTGCGGATGTCCACTTATCAATAGGCCAGAGGTTATTTGGCTTCTTTTTTGAATTATCTTCCACCACTTGACAATCACCATCCTCTTCATCAACACCTATGTTTACCTCCGCCCTTTCTTCTTTTAGTTCTTCCATACTTTGTCACTTTTTTATTCTTGCTATTTTCAAGATAGCCTCTCACTCTTTTTTTGTCCTCATCAGATGCTTTAGGACATGCTTCAACTTGTCCTACAATACCCGCAATATAATGCTTCATCCTATGAACTCTTCCTTTAATAAGCCTCTTACACACCTTGCATGTGAGCCAATCTATTTTCTCTTTATTATATAACACCTCATATTCTCAAACAATATTATTAGACTTTGGCTTAAATTCCAACTCCGGTTGTTTATCCTTTTCCGTCATTAATCTTCAACAATAAATCAATAATAATAGGAAAAAAATTTGTTTTTTTTAAATCACAAAATCTAAAATATTATAAAAAAGTATGATAAATAATAAATATGAAATGCTTAATCTAAATATTCTTGCTGCTGGCGGCGGCGGCAAGCGGCGGGCTGCAGGCGGCAGACAGTGTGTGGTGGGATTAGTGGTTGAGACATGAGAGTTGAGAGTGAAAACCAAAAGTAAAAAAAAGAAAGTGGGGTATGATAGGGTTTTGAGATTTAAAATTAGTTGACTTTGACTAAGTTTTTAAAATTGTTGACTACAACTTAAAAATCTTGACTGCCCGCCTGCTCACCACCTCGACCCGTCTCCCCAATGCAATATAGCTTGGGCCGCTTAAAACACCCGCCTCAAGCGTAGGCGGTGCAGTCGAGAGTAGCACACAGTAGATGCCTAGGCGGCCACCTCGATCGCCATTTAGAACACTGACTATAATATAAGTGTATTAATTATCCTTGTTGGTAGAACAATCAAAACGTGTTGCTTGAGCCGCTGTACTGTTTAAAATATTTTGAGTTGCACAATTACCATCAGCTATAGCTTTTGGTAAAGCGGAAAATATTTGGTCCTTCAATTGACATCAAAGTCATGGTCACGTGTATAATTCATATTGATTGTAAGAAGTGAAATTATTGATATTGTCGGGATTTTTGTTTAACATAAACGGTAAAAACGTTGTGTTTATCATATAACAATGTTGTCCCAGATATTGTAACACTTAGTGGTAACACGCAACGGAATAATACACATTCAAATAAATAACTTAAACAAATATAACTCAGAGATAATTACGCACACGTATAAATACTTGCGCGATGTCTGGAGGCAAAATAATCACTAGAAAAACAACTCGAGTTTTCAAAAACCAACACTAGTAATTCTATGGAAAATTTTATTCTTTTAACATGTTAAGGAATAAAATTGCATCCTAAAACAAATAACCAGGCTTAAAACGTAATCAAAGAATGCAAAACGATGTGCCGAAAACTGGAGCAACAAAACAAAATCTTCAGTCAACACTTTCAAAAGCTTTATTTTTATATGTCTCTTACAACAACGACAACACGTTAAAACAACGACGAACTTCAAACGTCGACGCTCTGTGACTTGATTCTTCTCTCTATATTTTCGATTCTATATATCTGGTTTTCCACCTCTCTCTATCATGTTTTTTTCCCTTTCGCGTAGCATATGATCTTTATATTTATAGACATGTTTTTTCCTAGACTTGTTTCCTTGATTAGATGCCTACAAATGAAGGTAAGATAGAGTATATAAGGAAATAAATACTTTTTAAGCATATCAAATTAAATCTAGAGTCAATCTCTATAAAAGTCTAGAAAGACAAAACTCCTAATCAATTATTTAACAAAATCTTATCTATAAGAAAAAGATAATTTCAAAGAATAAATTATATCTTGAAACCCAAGAATTATTTTTCCTTTCAGAGATGAAGATTGTTGAAATAATCAAAACGTGGTGCTTGAGCTGCTACAAAATCTAAAAGATTTGAGTTATACAATTACCAAAATTTATTTTTGTTAAAATGATAAATACTCGGTCCTAAAATTGGTATCGGAGTCAAGGTCACGGGTTCGATTCATATTAATCATAAGAAGTGAAATCATTGAGAGAGAGATTGTTGGTAGAGAAATCGAAACATGGTGTTTAAGCTACTATATGATTTAAAAGATTTGACTTGCACCATTGTCATCACTATATATTTTGGTACAAAGACAAACACTCGGTTCTACATATGCGTGTCTCGGAAAAATTCAAAACTTTCATAAGTTTTCAATGGAGACATCTTTAAATTAATTTTTTTTTTTTAAAAAGTGCACAAATATATTGGGCATATCTAAGCATACAAATGATCTAGTATGTATATAAGCGTTTAAATGACTGTTATCAACACTAGAATAATAATGATATAATTTATTCATTGAAAGGGGGAAGACACTGATAGACCAGGTCTCGGTGAAACACACACGTATGTGCTGTTGGTCGGGTCGGCTTGGCTCGGCGTGGTGCGATGTGGTGAGGTGAGGTCTCTTGACCATATTAACTTTTTTGGACAAAATTTATTTGAAAAATAATTTTTTTTTATTATTTTTGAAATATTATGTGAAAGATTGCACCCATTCGGAAACTTTGTGTCCCTTGGCCTATCAAAGAAGGTTGCGTTTGGACCAGATTGGTTTCGGACCAAACACTGCGTCCTTTGGCTTATCATAGAAGGTTGCATTTGTATCTAGAAGGTGGTGTTCCTTCTCCGCAACTGGTGAACATGTTACGAATAATCCTTCCATCTTCATTGATCAGAACTTTTGACATCTTTGCTGCATTTCTCTTTTTGTTCATTTTGAATCAAGGTCTTGGGATCTCCAATTCATAAGGTTGGGTTACCGTCATAAATATTTTATTTTGTGGGTTTTAAGTTCATTCCTCTTATTAATTTGTAAATTTGATCTCGATTTATTTCTTTAGTAAAAGGATCCGCCAAGTTTTCCTTTGACTTCACATATTCAACACAAATAACCCTATTTGAGATCAATTGTCTTATGGTATTATGTTTTCGAGAAACATGTCGAGACTTACCATTGTTCCTACTACTTTGTGCTCTTTCTATTATTGATTGACTATCATAATGAATAATAATCGAACGCACTATCTTATTGAAAAAAGGAATGTCTTAGTCACTCGACTTCTTCTCCAGCTTTATCCAAAGCAATGAACTCGGATTCCATAGTGGATCGAGCTATACATGTCCGCCTAGAAGATTTCCACGACACCACTCCTCCACCTAACATAAATCTGCTAGTGGACTTGAAGTCTTTTATATCATATATCCAATTCGTATTACAATATCCTTCCAAAACTGCTGGAGATTTTGTATATACCAATCCATAATTCAATGTGTATTTTAAATATCCAAGCACTCTCGTTAAGGCTTTCCAATTATCCTTATTTGGATTGCTAGTGAACCTACTTAACTTATTTACTGTATATGCAATGTCTGGACGAATACATTTAGTTAAGTACATTAGATTGCCTATTATCCTAGCATGTTCTAGTTGTGAGACAAGTTCTCTACGATTTTTGGCCAAATGAACATCTAAATCTATAGGTGTTCTCACCGGAGGATTGTTTATGGAATTAAACCTTCCAAGAACCTTTACAATGTAATGAGTTTGTGATAATATAATTCCATCAGATGTTCTAGATATTTTAATCCCTAATATTATATAATATAACTACAAATCTTTCATGTCAAAATGTTCTTTAAACATTTTTTTAATATTCACGATCAACTCATGATCACTCTCTATAATTAACATGTCGTCCAAATAAAAGCATGCAATTACATAGGCATTTGCAATACCTTTAATGTAGACACTCTTGTCACATTCGTTGATTTTAAAACCATTTGATATCATTGTAGTGTCAATTTTTTCATGCCATTGCTTAAGTGCTTGTTTGAGTGCGTACAATGACTTGACTAGTTTATACACTTTTTTCTCTTGTCCGAGTACGACAAATTAGTCAGGTTGTTCCACATATATTTTCTCTTCCAATTCTCCATTCAAGAAGACTGTTTTTACATCCATTTGATGAATCTCAAGGTTGTGCAAAGTAGCAATGGCTATAAGAACACGAATGGATGTAATTCTAGTGACTAGAGAATATGTCAAAGAAATCATATAATTCGTTTTGTTTAAAACCTTTAGCTATCAATTGAGCTCTATATTTATCTATAGATCCATCTTCTTTGTATTTTCTTTTAAGGATCCATTTGCATCCTAAAGGTTCACAACCCGGAGGGAGAGATCCGTTAACTTCCAAATATTATTATGCATGATGAAATTTTTTTTATTTTTTATTGATTCTTTCCAGAAATGGGTCTGGATTAGAGCTTCTTGAATAGTTCATGATTCATTATCTAACATATATGTTAGAAAATTAGTACTAGATTCACTCGAAATGGGTGGAAAGACTGAAAGAAAAAAGAGAACCTTTGCTGAATTAATAATTGCTACCTTACTCAATTCTGGTGCTGCACCATATCGGTGGGGATAAATTTTTTTTTAACTGTATGTTATGTGCTAAATATAACTCCAATGTCTAAAAGTAAATCTCCTTCTTATGAAATCTTTAGAAATAAGAAACCTAATGTGTCTTATTTTAGAACATGGGGTTGCTTTGGTTTATGATTTGGATGCACATGTGATTATTGATGCTGAGTTTTATGAACATAAATTTCCATTTACATTGAAGATTAGTGGGGGTTCAACTTCTAGTGATGTAACATAACATGAGAGTTAGTTGATTTTCTACCAAGATGTAAAACAATAGGTTGTAAATGGCTATCGAAAAGAAAACTAAAACCGGATGGAACTATTGAAAACATAAGGCACATATAGTAGTGAAATTATATAGGCAAAGAAAAACATAGATTTCTTTGACACATTTTCACATGTAATAACTAGAATCACATCTATTCATGTGTTGTTTTCTCTGGCTTAAATATGCTATCTAATAATGCATCAAATAGATGTTAAAACTGTATTTTTGAATGATGACTTGGAAGAAATAATTTACATGGACCAACCGAAAGGTTTTGTTGTAACAGGTCAAGAAATAAAAGTTTGTAAATTAAATAAATCACTATATGATTTGAAACAAGCTATCAAACAATGTCACAAAAAGTTGGATAATCTTGTTATCTCACGTGGTTTTAAAATAAATGAAAGTTCCAAATGAATATACCGTAAGTTAGAACATGATCTTTTAACTATTTTATGTCTTTATGTGGACGACTTGTTTATATTTGGATCGAACATTCATGTCATTAATAATATAAAATCAACGTTATGTGCTAAATTTGACATGAAAGATTTGGGAAAAGCTAGTGTGATTCTTGGTATAAAAATAACTAGGTCGGAAAAAGGAATTTCTTTGGATCAATCTCACGACTTTGAGAAGATCCTAAAGAAATATAAGTTCTATGAATGTAAACCAACATGACACCTTATGATCCTAGTGTAAAGTTGTTCAAGAACATTAGACAATCTGAGTATGCGAGCATCATTGGTATCTTACGAGATGCTGCTGATTGCACTAGACCCGACATAGCATATGTCATAAGATTATTGTGCAGATTTACTCGTAGACCTAGTAATGAGCATTGACATGTTGTCCAAAAAGATATCTAAAGAGGACCATGAACTTTGGATTACATTTTCTGAAGTTTCTCGAATTCTTTGAAAGATATAGCGATGCTAATTGGAACATCCTTTCAGATGACTCCAAAGCGACTCGTGTATACATATTTTGTATATCTAGTGCAGCCGTTTCTTGGAAGTCTAAGAAACAGACCATTTTGGCTCAATCTACAATGAAATCCTAGATTATAGCTCTAGCTACGACTAGTGAAGAAGCAAGTTAAATTAGAAACTTGCTTTATGAAATTCCCTCATGGGAGAAACCGATACCAGCCATCTTGATCCATCACAATAGTACAACTGCTATTGCAAAAGTTCAGAACCATTACTATGATGGTAAGAGACCGCGAATACATCGTAAGAATAGCACATTTACGGAGTTTCTATAAATAGGTTTTATCTGGGATGTTGTTAGAGATAGAGTTCAAGATTCTGCGTTGTTTTGTCCTGGAGATGACGAGCCTGGAGCTCGACTTTGGGCAGAGCCGCGAAACATCTTAAAGAAAGCGACTATGGTCTATGGTATGGACCATAGACTCAAACAATTGCTAGAAATCCTCAAATAGATGAAATGCATGCACGAAATATAAGATGGCATATATTGATTATGTATTTAGGACAATTCAATTACATGTATATCAATTATTGAATTGATGGTATGAAAAGTCGTTTTCGATACTTTTTAGAACACAAAAACTCACGTGAGACGGTCTCAAATGTCAAATTTTTTTTATGCATATTTCTAACCCGACCCGATTCATGAAGAATATTACTTTTTATGCCTGTAATATTATTTTTCACTTTATACATGAATCGAATTGACTCGTCTAACGAAAATGAATATATGAAAAATATCTGCTTTTTCTTATATATGCCCAACATATGTGTACTTTGAATTGATTATTAATAAAATTTATTTACGTATCAAAAAATATGTGAGAAAATGTAGTAGTAAAATAATAAAAATTTAAATATGATTATTTAAACGAAATTTTTATTCTAATAATTATATTTTATAAAAAAAATCATATTATATATGGATTATTTAATAATTAATACCTTGCCGACCAATAGTAGTAGGCGACTGAAAAAGCCGATACATATATAATAATAAATGGCCGAGTTCGAGTTTGATTTCATTTTGTCAACTGACAAATAAGAGCCGACGGAGATGGATGGCGGAGCTCAGCCGGGGGACGCCGTGATGTCGGAGGCGGAGCCACCTCCTCCGTCGCAGCCGATCGATCATATCCCAGCGACTTTGAGCCACGGCGGAAGATTTATCCAATACAACATATTCGGCAACATCTTCGAGGTCACATCAAAGTACAAACCCCCAATCATGCCCATCGGTAAAGGCGCATACGGCATCGTCTGGTATCAAGATTTCTATCTCTTCGCCTGTGCTGTTTTTTTTTCTCAATGCATTTGATTACTGATTTGCACTGATTGATTTGATTTTTGTTGAAAAGCTCGGCATTGAATTCGGAGACTAATGAGCATGTGGCGATAAAGAAGGTGGCTAATGCCTTCGACAATAAAATTGATGCGAAGAGGACTCTGCGTGAAATAAAGCTGCTTCGTCATATGGATCATGAAAACGTTAGTAAATTAATATTTGTGCTGATTGTATATGTATTCTGGTGGGCATCAGAGGCAGCTTAGAACCAACTTTTTTTTTGCCCTATAATTAAGAAATTTTTTATTGAGAATGGGTGATTCAGTTTTATATTTTGCGGGGTGGTTAATTTGTTATCAACTAATGTAATCGAACAAGTCAGAGAAACTACATTTCGTTTCTTAGGTTGGTATGAATCTTGGTCTTAAGGTTTCATGTGTGAACTTAAGATTGGTGTGAACAGCCTTGGCCGAACCAAAACATACTAGAGCCCTATAGATCTTTTGAGGAAATGAGATAGAATGACACCAAATTTCCGGGATATCTTGGAATTATCTTTAAAAAGAACATCTTTTTAACTTTTTATCCAATGTTGGATGTGTAATTTTGGTGCTTTAACTATGTACACCTCTATATCAGAACACAGTTCTGAAAGATGAATGTGCTTTCTCATGCTTTGCTGCTGCCTGCCAATTTGACCTGGATCTGAAACAGCCTATTAAGATGCTGCTTGCTTAAACGGTTCTGCAATTTTTTCGTTTCTCTATTTTTTGGCTCCTGGACCATGTTGTTAGCACATAGCATTTCACTCTCATTTATGATCATAGTATAATATCCAACATCAAGTGTGTTTAATTGCTAAATTCAGATCTCCAACTACTTTATTAACTAACGAGAATAAGTGACTTTTGTGGTGCAAAAAGAAACACATTGGCATTCTTTTCGCTAGTAATTTAGTACATTTAGTCATTCTCAACTCATTCTATTTTTGCAGGTGGTTGCTATCAGAGATATAATTCCACCCCCTCAGAGAGAGGCATTTAATGATGTGTACATCGCGTATGAACTTATGGACACCGATCTCCATCAAATTATCCGTTCTAATCAAGGGTTGTCAGAGGAGCATTGCCAGGTTGTTATACATATTTTAATTTAAAATGTACATTAAATTAAGGCTTTGCATCTTGGCTTTATGGTGTGCACCCCCATGATTCCTGGGGAAAAACATGATACATCCTTTTGGCGAGAAAGAAATGACACGGGTCACGTGAAGAAGTTGGAAAAAAAGTAGTAGAATGAGGAGAAAATTTGGAAATTGGCCGATAGTTTAACAGTTAAATCCATTTTTTTTCCTTGTTGGTGGCCATCACCACAGGAAATGAAAATCGGTAAAATTGAAAGTTTCACGTGTTATCAAATATTGAACAAGTTGAGCTCATTCCTTTCATGACTTTTCTTCCATAAATTTAACAAAACTCCAGCCTGTTATGGATCGTGTTATGGGCAATTTATGGGCTGATCATAATTCATGATGTTTTAAATTGAGGCTCATTAGAAAGAACCTCTTGATCTCTTGGTTGTAAGGCTAGTTGGGAAAGAACCTTAGATCTCATAACGCAATATCATAAATAATTTTTCTCACATCCTTTATTGATTCATTCCCACAACTAGGGAGTACAATGATTTAAAATAAGTATAATCATAAAATAAAAAGATCATCATATCCTAAAAGATATGCGTATCCTAACTCACAATCCTATGAGAATTGTCTCATTGTCCAAACTAAACTATTAAAAGGTAATAATTAAACAAAAGATATTAATTAGCTAGAATCCTATTTTATTTGGATTTCCCATAGACAAATCTTCTTGGGTTGGGCAGAGGAGCCCATGACATTACTCCCCCCTTTGAATCATGGTTGTCCTCAACCATGAAGGAAGGGTATGCAGCCTCAGTCCACGCAAGGAGGCACTTGGATCTCTTCAAGAATGGTCGTTTCTGTTGGAATGTTTAAAGGATTAAGCACAGGTGGCAGTAGTTCTTAAATTCCTATCATCGTATTCTTAGATGATTTCGTTTCAACTTAAAAAACCGGAGTTGAACACCGCTCTCAAGATAAAAAGAAGCCATTCCGCGCTTTTCTTTTTCCAGTATTTGTTGATGCCGAAAGAAGTGTTCACATTGGTTTAGCCATCTTAGTGGATCTGACAGCCCATCGTGCCCTGGAAAATCCCATTTTAGTGTTTGGGTTTGGGCACAAATGTGCTGCCATATGCTGGCTCACTGCCACACAGCCCGTTGGTTCGCTGGTCATGCATACCTTTCATACAGCTACCGTCATCCTTGCTTGCCTATGCTTTTGGTTGGTCTCAGCAAGCGATAGACAGTGACAGACATTTGGAAATCTTCTCCAACTTATCCAGAAGAGCTTGCTGCGGGTTCTCAGCAACTGCCTTCTACTCCTGATACCTTGTCACAGGCTTCAAAATTTTGTTGAAAACGTGGATTTCTCCTATGACGACTTGTTCTGGTCCCAAGTTATGGATTACATTATGGGGCGGTTTATGGGCTCATCATAATTAAAAATGTTTCAAATTTGAGGCTCGTTAGAGATAACCTCTTAATCTCTTGGTTTTATGGTTCATTGGGAAAGAATCTTAGATATCATAACACAAGATTATGAGATATCCTTTATTGGTTCATTCCCCCAATATATAGGAGAGTGAAATTATTTAAAATAAAGATGATCATATCCTAGTAAAAAGATCATCATATCCTAACTCACTGTCCTATGTCTCATATTTCATTTATTCATAATAAACTAGAATAAAATATAATAATTCAGTAAAAGATATCAATTAGCTTAGAATCCTATTTTATTTGGATTTCCCATAGACAAAACTTGGGTTGGGCCGAGGAGCCCATGACAACCCCTCCCCTTCCCTATAAAAAAATGAAACAGAATAACCCATAATGTTCATGAGAACCTCTAAACACTCGGTCTTGGTTGATGTATACTACATTTTTTGTAATTTTAGTTAGCTGAGTTCAAATTGTCAAGTATTAACGTTTTCTTGAAGTAGATTTTATTCCGTCTATTATCTTCGACATACCTTTACTTTTGTATTAAAAAAAAGTCTGCTGTTTGTGGAATCATGAATTATTTGTTATTAGTATTTTTTTTTATATAAAATAGTTATCTTCTTGTTTTGGTGCAGTATTTCTTGTATCAAATCCTCCGTGGGTTAAAATACATTCATTCAGCGAATGTTCTGCACAGGGATTTGAAGCCTAGCAATCTTCTCCTGAATGCAAATTGTGACCTAAAAATATGCGATTTTGGACTGGCACGTGTCACATCTGAAACAGATTTTATGACTGAATATGTTGTGACAAGGTGGTATCGGCCTCCTGAACTTTTACTGAATTCATCTGATTATACTGCAGCTATTGATGTATGGTCGGTGGGCTGCATTTTCATGGAGTTAATGGATCGTAAGCCCTTATTTCCAGGTAGAGATCACGTGCATCAGTTACGGCTACTTTTGGAGGTATATATTCTTTTGGAGATTCCATTTGAATATCAAAGTTTGTATGAATTCTCAGAATTTTTATTGTCATGAACACATGTTTGATTATGTTGATTTAGTTTTACATCTAGAATTCATTGTATTCTTTTTTGCTACTTAATACATAATAACGGAATCTCACGAAATTGTGTTCCTCTCTTTGCACTTGTGAATGTAGAATTTATTGAGCCAGAATTTCTCATTCTTTTGATTGAAGAATCTCTTCTATAAGAGATAATTACATGATACCTTTTTTAGATGAGATTACATGATACTTCCATTTAAGAAAATACAGGTAGCATAAGCTTTTGTACTGGATGCATTATCCCGCTTCCAAAAACCAGTTGAATTGGATGGTTTTTGACTAGCAAATAATTTCGTGTGAGTTAAATTTCTCGGTTGTCGGATATCAGGAATAGCCTTTGAACGATGTGATATACACTAAACATGATTAGTTTTGGAAATTATATGGTTCCTTTATGAAAGGAACATTATTTTTAAGTATATCTTTTTTTCCAAAATCCAAGTTGATTTGGATGGTTTTGACTAGTAAATAATATCGCATGAGTTGAATTAGTTGGTTATCTGATATCAGGAATAGTTTGTTCGTGATGTGATATACGTTAAACAGAATTCGTTTTGGAAATTATATGGTTCCTACTAAAGGAACATTATTTGTACACATATACCATAAAATTAAACAGAAATAATATCCTGCTTATAACATTTGGAGCATGCGTGAAACTATTTTGCTGTCCACACTGTCTCGACCAAGATAATGCTTATGCAATTGACTGATTGTCTTAAAAAAATTCACTGATGTATGTAATTTATACCAACTCATGGAACTGTGCTTACTCGTGAATAAGGTTCTTCCTTGCTTTGCAGTTGATCGGTACCCCATCAGAATCTGAAACAGGGTGTCTGAATGAAAATGCTAAAAGATACATCCAGCAACTCCCTCCTTATCGTCGTCAGTCATTTACTGAAAAGTTTCCTCGTGTCCACCCTCTCGCTATTGATCTTGTTGAGAAGATGCTGACCTTCGATCCTAGACAAAGGATTACAGGTAAGGAACTTTGTCCTAACTTGTTTGATTTATGGAATTCAAACTGTTTTCATCATCTTAGAAATTTGTGTGCTTGTCACATGTCCATATCAGTTGAAGATGCATTGGCACATCCGTATCTGAACTCACTACATGATATGAGTGATGAGCCTATTTGCACGACACCTTTTAGCTTCGACTTTGAGCAGCACGCGCTGACCGAAGAACAGATGAAGGAGCTGATTTACATGGAGGCTCTTGCATTCAATCCCGAATATCAGCGTATGTGAATAGTTGCCATTTGGTGCTAAACAACTGTATTTGGTCAAGTTTCAATGTTTGATTTGATCTTTGATCGATCTATGTATATATCTATTGAACAAAAACTTGGATGGATTCGATTTTAGAATACATTTGGTGAGTTATGAATTTGTTGTTACTGGAATTATTTCTTTTGTTCTTAATTTTGTGTAAGCTTTCCAGGCTCCAATATGTGATCATGTAATTATTTGAATGGTGGATTTAATTGTCTTTCAACATAGTAGTGTCTGGTAAACAAGCCTCAATTGGTGTCTGAATGATTGCATTATTTATTTTAGAATTGTATGCCCAATGTTATATAAAATAACATAGATATAGTAATAATGTAATTCAAGTTTCCTAGAACATAGAAAGTAACCAGTCAAATGTCATTTTCTTTTCCACTATGTCTACATCTCAAGTATGCTGCCACAGGCCTCTTGACCTAAGTGGTATACGAGGAAGTCTTGGGTTCGAGACCTGTTATAAACATCCTCACTCTTAATTATAAAATCGAAAAAACAAATAAAAATCTCAAGTATGCTACCATGGAATAGACAAAAGTAATATTCACTCGTACGAATAAAGGAACAATAAACCTTTGGAAAGGATTATGGATAATCAAAATTCTATTCGAAGCATAAGATTCAAAGCTCTACCATTATTGAAGCACACAAGATAAGCTTGACAATGACCACCACCATGCAGCATTAATATTCCACACTATATATATAACTCCATATTATGACTTGTAGGACTCAAATTCATTCCTCCATGGCTCACTCCATCCTCACCGAGATCGAGCCACTAACACAAGCCTTAAGGCTAGTAGAAGCCTTCCATGCCTTTGACTCGGACAATGATGGTTCGATCGACGTTCAAGAACTGAACGGGATCATGGGATCACTTGGGTACAACCTAAGTGAACAGTATATCGACGACATGATGCAGAAGGGGGACACAAACAAAGATGGGCTATTGAGTATATCGGAGTTCCTCAATTTGAACGTGCAAAACCTGGGATTTGGCGATTTCGCGAGCGTGCTTAAAAGTGGTTTGCAAGAACTGAATTTGAAAGGGGATGATTTGGTGTCAGGGGAAGAGCTTTGTGAAGTCATAGAAAATGTGGGGATTGAGTTGTCTTTGGATGATTGTGAAGATATTGTGGCTTCACTAGGTGGAGATGGGAATGGAACTATAAGTTTTCAAGATTTGGAATTGATTGTGAATGCACTTGTTTGAAATTTAGTATATATATATACTAATCCATATATATCATGTAGAATAAGTATATATAAATAATCTAGTATGTGGTTGGTGTTATCCTCTTTTTGTAAGGGTGTGAATCTCTAATAAGAACATGTAACATTGATAATTTATGATTAAATTTTCTATGTTCTAGTTTCCAAGTCAAACATAAAAATGTCTCCATCGAGGTTTATCACAATTACAAAAACTCTAAATAAATATGAAAATAATTTAACATTTTAACATGTATGACATATTACCTTCTCCATTAAAAAAATTAAAAAAAAAAGTTTTATAATTACAAATAATGTCGTAAAGATCTTTGAAATATAAATTTTGTTTTTAATGAAGGGCCTAATATGTGACAAATCCAGTCATCCAACCCTGCCTGGTACTGATGCCTATTCAGGCCTTTCCTACCACAGACAAATCCAGGCAGTAGAGTATGCCTTGAGCCTCATGCAAGTAGTGGCGGAGTCAAAAATATGACTTTATCCGGACTAAAATTTTTAAACTCTAAAATATTTTAATATTTTAAATTGATCTATCCGGGCTAATATCATATTATTTCAAAATTTACATATAATTTTTTTTAAAAAAAATTGGGCCACCTCGGGCTATGTACCTATGTAGCTCCGCCCCTGCATGCAAGCCTTTCGTATTGTGGATTCGGACCACGATGGATCCGTCAATGCTCAAGAACTAAACTCGACACGTAGAGTCGGAGACGAAGCTAGAGAATGTCAAGGCGGCGATGCGCAGCAAAGGGGACAAACTAGTCCCCTCGGACCTTCTTGTTCTGAGCGCTGGGAGCTGGTGATGAATTCCAAAGCAAGCGACCATTAATGGTGCTTTCATAACAGGGGATTCTCTGAGCGAGGCTTGTAGAATAATGTATTGTTGATTTTTCTAAGATGGCAATGCATCATATCTAACACACACAATATTTACGGGTCAATCAATAGTTACAAAGTATATGTGGGAAATTATTTCATTCGTACTGTATGTTTGTATTTTTGCGATCTTGGTCATTTATGTTGTCAAATTTTAGTTTTAATCCATTATCTTTTTTTGTTTATAATTTCAGCCTTTTTCTGACGTGATGCTAACGTGTATAATGTCATATCAGTACTCCCGATGAAAAATTATTAAATTACCAAAAATCGAAAGATGTATAACTAAAGCTGAAATTTGACATTCACTTGTTGGTTTCAATTTTCTATACTTCATGACATTTAATAGGTGAGTGTCATCTCATTGGTGCTCACATAAGTGTGCACGATTAGTGTGTGTGTATATATATATATACACATTTTTTATATGTTGTCCACTTACCGTGGCCACATCCATGTTGCCTAATGTACAATTTGGATATGCTTCATCACATTCAATAGATAAATGTCACGTCATTAATGAGCACGGATGTTAGAATGGTGGGTGTGCAACATATCAATACTATATATATTAGCTATATATTATTGAGTGAAATTTAAATAATTTTGATCAAACTCCTTTTTATTAGATCATGTATCCACTAGTCGCAAAGTATCTTTTTGTCCTAGGCGATTTTAACTAATCCCATCAAACTCATTCATAGAAGTTTAATGAATATCTTTTTGTTGAGATCAAGTGTGTATGCTGCGATTCTCATAACTGATGTCTAGTTATCTATGAGAGCTTCTCTGTTTTTGAAATCCAGTACATCAAGATTAAGCATAACCCCATAAGGATGTACTGGTTCTAAAACAGACTTCTCATATGGTGTTTGGTGCAAGAGAATTTGATTTCTCCTTGATCTTGTTCTCGCTAGATGTGTTTCTCCACCTACTTAGAAATCTGTTTGGATTCTCTCATATTTTTATTATGAGATCCCACACTTTCTCTTAGTAATTCATGGGAAGACGACTAAGATGTTAGGGAGGTCGACCTCTTGTTATATTAATCTTCGGATAAAGATTCTACAAGGTCTTGAAGATCTTCGAGACCAGTCATTTCTATAGTTGTCATCAGCTTAATTTTTTTCCTAAGCCAGTTTTAATCAGATTGATACCTTTTTATTCGTCAGTTAAAGGTTTTAGCATGACCTTGGTCTCCCCTCTTTGGTGTAATAAGGGTTTCAGTACTAAAGAATGTTGATAACCTTGTTTCTGATATCCTTTTAATAAAACTTGGTTATCGTTCTAGAGTTTAAATTATTGTTGGAATATCATTTAATGTTCCTAGAATTTCTTCTTGTTTTTCAAAATTGGGGAGTTCGTACTAAAATTTTATGTCATAGAGAGTAAGTGAAACTTAAACTGATGATTTTTCTCTAATTTACCCATAAATCAATACTAATGCTTAAAAAAATAAAATTTCATCTAAAAATTAGTGATATAAAAATTCAGAATCAAATATACTACCAATACTTGAAAAAAGGGTAATTAGTAAATTTACTAAAAACATTCTGTACGTTAAATGATATTTTTGGTTGACTTGATTTTTGTGATATATTTGGTTCAAGAAATTCAAAATAATTGTTTGCAAGTTTTGAAAATATTTGACATTATTTGTTTGATATCTTGAAGATATTCATGATTATTTTTTGGAAACATTGGATAAAGATGAAAATTTGGAACGTATAGATAATTAGTTTAGAATTTTTTTTTTTGAATTGGAAATTATCTTTGAGATAAAAGTAAGAGAATCTATCCCAAAAGAATATTTCTGATGTTAGAGATGTGTTGAATTAGATAATAAAGATTAATGATATTCTTGATTAAAAAAAAATATGTTTTAGATTATGTTGCAATATCTTTTGAGATAAGTTTAAGATTTGATTTGATTCTGATCGAGATTAAGTTCTTCCTTCATAAAAAGATTATTGAAAGGACGTTTCATTCATTTAGAAGTTTGGCCGACTGTGGTCGATGCAGAATGAAACTCAGACTAGAAGAATCTGAAACATAGCTATTTAAAACATCAACAATTAAAAGAGCATCAAACTCTACTATTATGTTTGATATGTTAATGTATCATTTTCTTTCACTCAAGACGTAGCGGAAGTTTTAAAATTTTTGTATTGACGTTCAAAACTTTCTTGGACGCCGAATAATTAAAAATTATTCATAAGATATTTAGATTTGATTTACTTTTGCACTTAAGAACGCTTAGCACCAAACCAGTTTGGGATTAGCGGAGTTGGTCTCAACGAAATTTTTTCAACCTTCTAATCAGATCAACGATCAAAGACTTTGTTCATCTCCTAGATTGCATCAGAAACTAAAAAATTTTGCATCGAGATTAGATAGCCGAAATTTCAAAACTCCGGCCAAAATTCTACCAATTCCATCTAAATTCTAACCTTATCAGAATTTAATATTTTCATTATTTAAAATTCTCATATGTTATTTTCTATTCTTGAAAACACTAGACTTAATTAAATTTTTATCTTATTTTGATAATGCTTAATATNATTATTTAATTAGTATATTCTAAATTTACTAAATAAATAATTGTGAAATCATTATAACATCGATCAATGATCAAACATAGGCGATGTAACGAGAGTACAAATCTCGTCCGTATAATGATAAATGAAAATTTTCCATTGATTTATTTTTGACAACGGTAAGTTTTGTGAACTTGTTTATTAAAACAAATAGTTTCACTTTTTGTCTTAATTAGCATTAAGATAAATTCCACAACTTCCAATTTATATAATCAACTTATAAACTCTTTTATAAGCAATTTGTTTGATCTTAATCAAACTAAAGTCGCAAAATTCAACTATTTGAATTTGACTATCTGAACGAGAACACAAAATCCAATACTTGTGTGATCCTCAATGGTTCAGGGATACTGTTATCCGTGGGTTCACAACTTCATGTAATTCAGAACAACATTTGTTCTTATTCGTGCTCACTCTTATTATATCCATTATTTTCATCAACTCATTGACCAACAATATCAGAACTCAAGTCTGATTTTACCCATCAGATCATGGTAATATCATCTAATAGCATTACCTCATGATCACTTAGATATCACTGGTAGTGCCTGCAAGAACATTAAGTTATGACTAGCGTATAGTATGGTTATTTCAAATCATATATCCCGATCGCATATGCAATCATTGGTATATCAAGAGTCGCAAATGAATTCGATAACGATGTGATATATCTTTAAGTAATAAAAGTAAAATGATATGTGTAATTGAGTAAACACATTTCTAAAATATACATATCTTACTCTGGTCAGAGATTTTTTGCACTATTAACTCATAAAATCACATAAGATTTCTTCACCTGTAGATGAGCGGTGAATCTCTGACTACAATTCATTGACCCTTACGTATTTCGAAATTATATCCAACCTCGTCACCTGTGGAACCTCAACGGAGTCAATAAACAGATCAAAGTGCATGTTAGTAATTTGAGCCTCCACATGATCGTGGGTCAAAGGACTAATGATGTCCAACCATAACATCAAACTATTTGACTCGACAAATTAATAACTACTTGAAAAGTCCGAAGAGGTTGTTCAGTGCATCGTCAAATGATCATTCATCTGTATGAATTGATATCTCCATACCCTTAACAATTAAACATGGCGTTTGTATCACAGATGCTAGTCTTAAGCTCAAGCGACTTTTATCATTATTTTAGACAGTTGAATAGACTATGAACCAATTTATACTATACAGTACGTTTTCTAATGAGTTTCATGATCTTACGTTGAGATGCAAACCTCATTATACATATTGTATATTCAATGACTTTATCTCTGCAGCTTTCATGTGCATACAAATAAATTAAATGTCATAATTGGATAAAAATATATAATAATAATAAAATAAAGATTGTTTTTACATAAAAGTCAATAAAGTCTAAGCCACAAGCTGGCTCGCGGGCACCTATTCTAACAATCTCTCACTTGCCATATAGCCAACTACCCATAGATCTCAAATTCATTGCTTCACGATGCTTCTCAAACAACGGTCATGGCATGAGTTTTGTCAGTAGATCAACAATGTTATCTACAGAGACGACTCTTTGTACTGATATGTGTCATCTTCCCACAATGTATCGGATTAGGTGGTACTTGCTCAGTATATGTTTGGATCGCCGATGAGGCCTCGGTTCTTTTGCTTAAGCAACGAAACCGGTGTTGTCGCAGTATACTGGGACTTGATCAACTCCTTGAGGAACGATACCCAAATCTTAAAAAAAACTCTCATTCGAACAACCTCATTTGATGTAGCTGATGAAATTTGATTGGAAGATAGAATCAATATAGCCTTTCAAATTTAATTCTCCACTCCCGTAAACCATGAACACATTCTTAGTTTTTCTTAAGTACTCAAGAATATCCTTCACGATTTTTCAATACAAGGAACATAGATTCGACTGATATCTGCTTGAAACACTCAGTGCATAAGCTGGCAATGATAGATGCATGTCGAATGCGAATTATGATTCATATCTCCTCACCAGTCTAAGGGAACATATAATAAGATAGAATCACACCATGATACATTGAGAGATATCCTATCTTGGATTCCACCATAGAGAATCTCCTCAGTATGGTATTGATATAATTTGATTGGGTGAGCCCTAACATTCTCTTTGATCTATCACTATAGATCTGTATTTCTAATACATATGATATTTCACCCATATCCTTCATAGAAAATTTACCAGCTAACCAAATTTTAGTTGATTACAACATCCCTACATCATTTTAGCAGTATGTCATCAACATAAAGTACTAGGAATGTCACTGCATTCCCTCTAACCTTATTATATACACAAGGTTCCTGAAAGATTTTAAAAAAATCAAACTCTTTGATAGTGTTGTCAAATCTGAGGTTCCAACTCCTTGATGTTTGTTTGAGTCCATATATGGATCTATGAAGTTTGCATACTTTATGCTCATATCCTACTAATTTGTATTATTTATATTGAGACATATAAATCTCTTCCTTAATTTCACCATTATGGAATGTTGTTTTCACATTCATCTGTCATATTTCATATTCATACCATGTTGTTATGGCTAGCATTATCCTAATAGACTTGAACATTGCGGCTAGAGAAAAAGTTTCATCATAGTCAATACCTTATCTTTGAGTGTATTTTTTTGCTACCAATATTTCTTTTAAGGTCATTAACTTCCCATGCACCACAAGTTTTCTTTCATAAATCTATTTGCTTCCCATGAGAACAATTCTCTCAGGTGGATCTACTAGGGACCATACTTGGTTTGAGTACATGGAGTTCATCTCGGACTGCATGAATTCAAAACATTTGGATTAATCGATATCTGATATTGCTTCTTTGAAGTTTCTTGGTTCACATCCAGGAATGAGCTCATTCATCTTGGCTCTTTTCAAGAAGCATGATCATCTTCTTAGGTGGCCTTGAGACCATTTCAGATCTCTTAAGAGCTTTTGTCTCTTTAACTAGCTATTGAGATGTGGATTCTACAATTTAAAGAATGGATGTTTCTCGTATCTTCACGAATTCTATCATTCCACCTTTTCTATCTAATAGAAACTTCTTCTTCAAGAAGGTGACAATTCCTTGAAACAAATATATTTGTATCATTGAGATCATAAAAATAATATCCAACAATTTTTTTTGGATATCCCACAAAGTAGCACAAATTGGCTCTACTGTTCAAATTGTTTCTCACAGTCTGCTTCACATAAGGAGGACATCTTCATATTCTTAAGAAATAATATTTGAGAAACCTACCCATCCATATTTCATATTCAGTTTTATCAACTGCCTTTGAATGGACTTGTTTCAACAACATTTTCGCAGTTTCAAGTGCAAATCCCCAAAAGAATGGCGACAATTCAGTGAATTTCGTCATAGATTGAACCATGTCTATAAATGTCCGATTACGATGTTCTAACACACCATTCAACTGGGGTGTGATAGGTGAGGTCCGCTATGAGAGAATTTCATTCTCCTTAAGGTAGTTTTGTAATTCAATACTTAAGTGTTCTCCACTTCGATCAGATCGAAGTGTTTAATACTTTTCCTAATTGTTTATCTGCTTCAGCTCTGAATTTTTTGAACTTTCAAAATCTTCAGAGTTGTATTTCATTATACAAATACACATACTTCAAGAAGTCGTCAGTAAAGATAATAAAGTAAAATTACCCACATCTCATGCTAACACTTAGTGGGCCACACATATCTGTATGGATCAAATCCAATAGATCATATGTACGCTCCATATGCTCCACTTTCCTTTGGAAAGAGGCTCTGGTCATCTTTCATTTCAGACATGACTTGTGCCTTCTCCCACTAATTTGTGTATTCTTCTTTGAGAAATTTATCTCAGCCTAGCGTGCACAAGTATGTCTTATTTAGAATATCTTGTTTTCTTTTGTTTGTCATTGAAATCGTTTGGGCATTCACTTATCATTGCTAAAACAATTCTGGCCCAAATAATTTCTTATGCACAAACTTCTTGCAGTGAAACAAATGTACTCTAATTTATCGGGCTTTGTGGGTCTTTTAAGTAGTCTTCGGATCACGCTTCTTATTGCATTTGTTTTTCTTTAAAGGTTCAGAACAATTCTTTCTCTTATTTTTAAGCATCCTTTTCGTTCCAAACAAAGAGACTATCAAACGAGAAATGAGTGATAACAAGACGATGTCATCATATAACTCGTTGGGAATCATCGATTATTGATCCACTACCTTCTTAATAAGCCCAACCATATATACGCCACATTCATGGGCAGGTGCCTTATCTTGCATGTATGTAGTCGTGAGCTCATTGATAGTAGTGTGCATAATTATACGAGTTTCAGAAACATACAACTCTTGTATGTGTATTCGAATGTCAACAATATTCATTATTTTCTCAATATATGAGTACATTGTAAGTCTTTACAAATCCTTTTGAATTTATTTTTCTAACTCACGTAAGACTACTAGTGATCGTCATAGATACCATTATGCCATGTTCTTACTCAGGTTCGCACAAGTACGTCTGCATGGTGGTTCTCTATAAAATTTACTTTTTACATCCCCTTTTAACAAAAATGGTTCACACAAGATTTTGTATAAGTCAATTATAACTTATTTTAAACCTTTTAAAAAAATCAAACTCATGTTGGACAAGGGATATTATACATCATGGAAGCCTACTCACATTACATTTTTAAAGCTAAACTTATAATAATGCGCAAAAAGATTTGAAGATGAAAACTCTTGGCTATCAACAATTTTCGAGATCATAAAATTTATTTTCCAAATGATTAATACTCATTTAATATGATAGCAATATAACAATCAAATATCCCAATATATATTACATGAATTGTCCATGTCTTTCACAATTTTATGAAGTTTCAAAATTGGTCAAAGAAAATGAAGATTAGTCGCTTAGATTTTTTCTAGTATAATTACTACACCCCCACTAAATTTACTAAAAAAATTTAGGTTTTTGTATTATAATTTAAATGATATGTTTTGAAAGAAATCTCGATAATTCAATCTCTAAAAATTTAATTTTTTTAAATTGTTTGGTGTGAAGGTTAAGTGATGATGAGAAATAATAATTTTTTTATGACCATCGAACTCGCAGTCTCTATCATTTGATTTGCACTTAGTAAACTTCAGCATAATATCCTGCAAATCACGTTAGTCAGGAAAACTGCACTTGACAAGTCTTGTATGATAGGGTCACCGAAGAAAGTGTTGGTAGGAGTAATCGAACTCATGGACTATTAAACACTCACATATTTCACCAACTTGGACACACCTTTAGGAGTAAAAATAATAACTTTATTTTGATGTAATAGTATTTTGTAACTATCAAAATCGGTTAAACATTTTAGAAAACGGTGCATAAACTGATATCGGTTTTTGCAATATTGTTTTGACTTTTAATTGTGGTAGCAATCAAAAGTTTCTTTCTTGATCTCGACTCGAGATCAATTGAACTACTACTATATAAGTGCGGAAACAATTGAGACTGATAGGATGAAACAGTTTTATCACACCGAAAACTGATGTTCATCAGAATCGATAAAGTAAATAGCATAACGTAAGTACGAGCATATAATGAAAATTAAATGACACATGAGATTTTTATGGAAGTTCAAAAAAAGAAAATCCTTTAACGTCTTCAGAAGGATTGTTTGATGGGGTATACAAAATATGAGAGGAGAACAAGAAGAAAACAAAGAAATGGCTTTGTAGAGGCAAGTGTTGAACACTTTCTCCTTAAGAAGAATTTGCCCTCACAATGTGCTTGAGTTTTGTGGCAATCTTCTCCCAATATACAACTACAACTCTTGAATAATGAGCACTCAAATATTCAAGTTCTTTCACAAGGAAATGAAGGAACTCTCTCTTTTTGAAGAAAGAAAGAAGAAGATATGCTAAATGATGTATATATTTTTTTGATTTTGAATAATCATGTATTTAATGATTTTCATGTGAAAAGACATGAGCTTTCATTCATAAGGGTGTCCCTTGGCCATTGTAACTGACCACAATCATCAAACAATGCCAAGGAAATGAAAAAATACAAGAAAAATCGAAGGGACACGAAAACAGCACGAAGGGGCGCGTGCAGGCGCCCCCGCGCGC